>NW_027457194.1:10000-161387 GCF_040206685.1 Ascaphus truei | reverse complement strand
CATCACACTGCACACACTCACAGCACACTGCACAGGACACTGCATACACTCACAGCACACACTCACAGCAGACTGCATACACTCACAGGACACTGCATACACTCACAGCAAACTGCACACACTCACAGCACACTGCACACACTCAAAAAAATAGATTCCTTTATCATCACATTTTTCTAAAGTAAATGAGCAGTAAAAACAGATTTTCAGAGAATGTATTTCAGTAGATGTAAATGTTCGATGGTTAATACCCACATACATTTTGTGGTGTAGAGATATGTTTTATAGAGTAATAGTATTTTCTAATTTAAAGTTTAGATTTAGCATTTTTTAGTTATTTTAACTAAGATGCATATATATATAAAGAAATATATATGCAGAAGGAGAGCCACTGCACATGAGCAGAGAGAAGCAAAAATCCAACTGGATCCCACAAACTGGGCGCAACCCCACATTGGACCGGTACATTGAAAGCTTCAGACACAGCGCCAAAACCACCATCATGGACAAAGTAAGGAAACAAACATATAATCTGACACTGATGGAGAGGAGAGCCATAGAATCGCTAAAGGCCAACCACAACATAACAATCAAACCTGCGGACAAGGGAGGAGCAGTGGTCATAATGAACACCACAGACTACCTGCGGGAAGCACACAGGCAACTCTCTGATTCAAAGTACTACACCCAACTGCAGGAGGATCCAACTAAAAAATACATGCGAGAACTCAACAGGATCATTAAAACACTCCCGATCCACACAAGAGAACAAATTCTGGACCTGATACCAGCTAACCCAAAACCTGGCACATTCTACATGCTCCCTAAAATTCACAAAGAGGGTAACCCTGGGCGGCCTATTATCTCTGGATCTGGCACACTTACAGAGAATATTTCTGGCTGGGTGGAGGGCATTCTAAAACCACTTGTCAGGAATACACCCAGCTATATCCAGGATACCACCGACCTGCTAAACAAACTGAATGCCATTGGCCCCCTCCCTACAGGAACACTACTAGCAACTATGGATGTAGAGTCACTTTATACAAACATCCCCCACGAGGATGGGATTTCAGCCTGCAGATACTTTCTGGGACCGCAGGAGCCACTCACAGAGACAGTGACTAAATGCATTGAATTTATTCTGACTCATAACTACTTCACATTTGGAAATGACACATACCTCCAGACAACCGGGATGGAAAAATAAGGAGTATTAGTATGTGTGAGAGACAGCTGTGTGTGCATACATATAGCACAGTATGTACAGACATGGCCTTTAGCGCTCATGGGAAGAGAGTTCGCTAGTGTCAGTAATGACTCATAAAATTTTGATCTCTGTTTAGGCCACCGCTAAGTGTCCCGAACAGTTGCATAAATTTGCTATTCGTGCAACCAGTCTCTATTTCGGTGTTTTAAGATTAACTTTGAGTATGGCAACCCTCCAGATCGTCCATCTTATGGACAGAGTCAGAGAAATGTTCGCCAACAGGACTGTCTCTTGTTCCGCGTGTGATGCTGTGCGATGCAGGTTCATTCTCTTGTTTAGCCCCTGCCCCGTCTCACCTATGTAGTAGCAGCCCCCTGGACATTTCATGCACATGATGAGGAACACGACATTGCTGGAGGAACAGGTGAACCTTCCTCTGATTTTGTATTCCCGATTCCTGTGTGGTATTTGTATTGTGTCCGCTGTGTAGAGTATTGCGCAGGTTTTGCATCTTGCGTCCTGGCCTGGCATATATATAATTATATATATATATATTCCACAGAAGCAGCCGGCACTCCAGTTGCATGTAGAAAAAATTGGGTGCTTGTCCCATAAAGCAATAATAAACCACACGATTCCGTTTGAAGCACGAGATCAGGAGACAGCACTCTGGTAAGTTTGATCACAAGTTTTTGTACTGAAAAAGACACATAAACCGACGTGTCACGACAGGTCACTCTGCGCGTATTCTGACAGGCCGAGATGGCGTTTGCAGGGAGCTCGGGCGGTGGTAACATCTCTGCGGTGGCGCGGTCCGGATCCCAATACGTTCGCCGCGGAACCCGCTCTGGGCTTCAGTGTAAATCTCCGTCTCCCCCTGTCAGCCTCAGGCAGCTGTTTAGCTATATTTTTAGCCAATCCAGGATTCCTTTATCCCGTTTTATTGAACACTGTCTTCCTTTTTATTATTTTATATACCGTTTGTCATGTTGTTTATAGATTTAGTTTCATTTAGTTATATTTGATTATTCATGTGGTTTGTGTTCATTGTAACCGAACCCGGATCTGTGACGCATATGTACTGAGGTGGGGTTGGATCCCCTCGGTTATTTCTTGTTTTATTAATAAATAATTTACTATATTTTAATCTCTGGTGTGCATTGTGTGCATTTTTCTTCTTGTCTGCACAGTGCTTCAGATTCTGCATCTGAAAAAATGCCGGTGGATCGGGATGTGAGGTAGGGAAGTGACGTCCGCGCCGGAACGTTATTGCCACGCCTCCAAATATTCATTGCCACGCCCCCAAATCGCGCCCGCTGCATACCCTGCAAAGCCATTAAAAAGCTCAGGCTTCAGCAAGTGTATTGCAGCGTGTGTGCGCCTTCCCTCCTTCTGAAATACTATAGACCAGGCCTGCACAACTCGTAAAGCGAGAAGGGCCAAAATGCTCCAAGGAAAAAAAATTTGGGCCGCACGGGTAAAATCATCATCATCATCTCTCCTCCAGCACCTCTCATCATCATCCTCATATCTCCCCAGAACCCCTCACTATCAACCTTTGCGATACTCCCCATCTATCTCTCATACCCCCATCTCTCCCCCTCACCCACACATAATACTCCCTCTCCACAAACACACAATACCCCACTGCACACCACACACATCCCACGCCCCCTGCACCTCACATCCTTCTACCCCCCTGCACCTCACATCACTCTCCCCCCCTGCACCTCACATCACTCTCCCCCCCTGCACCTCACACCACTATCCCCCCCTGCACCTCCCATCTCTCCCCCCTGCACCTCACATCACTCTCCCCCCCTGCACCTCACATCACTCTCCCCCGCTGCACCTCACATCACTCTTCCCCCCTGCACCTCACATCACTCTTCCCCCCTGCACCTCACATCACTCCCCCCCCTGAACCTCACATCACTCCCCCCCCTGAACCTCACACCACTCTCCCCCCCCTGCACCTCACATCACTCTCCCCCCCTGCAACTCACATCACTCTCCCCCCCTGCAACTCACATCACTCTCCCCCCTGTACCTCCAATCACCCCCCCTGCACCTCCAATCACCCCCCCTACACCTCCAACAACCCTCCCCTGCACCTCCAATAACCCCCCCTGCACATCCAACAACCCTCCCCTGCACCTCCAAAGACCCCCCCTGCACCTCCAATGACCCCCCCTGCACCTCCAATGACCCCCCCTGCACCTCCAATAACCCCCCCTGCACCTCCAATAACCCCCCGCACCTCCAATGACCCCCACACCTCCAATCACCCCCCTGCACCTCCAATCACCCCCCCTGAACCACCAATGATCCCCCCTGCACCTCCAATGATCCCGCCTGCACCTCCAATCACCCCCCCCCTGCACCTCCAATCACCCCCCCCCGCTGCACCTCCAATCACCCCCCCTGCACCTCCAATCACCCCCCCCCCTGCACCCTCCAATCGGCGGGGCGGGCCGCACAGAGAGGCGGGGCGGGCCGCACAGAGAGGCGGGGCGGGCCGCACAGAGAGGCCGGGCGGGCCGCACAGAGAGGCGGGGCGGGCCGCACAGAGAGGCCGGGCCGGCCGCACAGAGAGGCCGGGCGGGCCGTACAGAGGGGGCCGCACAGAGAGGCGGGGCGGGCCGCACAGAGAGGCGGGGCGGGCCGCACAGAGAGGCGGGGCGGGCCGCACAGAGAGGCCGGGCGGGCCGCACAGAGAGGCCGGGCGGGCCGCACAGAGAGGCCGGGCGGGCCGCACAGAGAGGCCGGGCGGGCCGCATGCGGCCCGCGGCCGTTATGTTGTGCAGGCCTGCTATAGACGCAGCCTTATCGACGCTTACTGAATAGGCCACTGTGTCTCTGTCTCTCTCTGTGTCTCTGTGTCTCTCTGTGTCTCTCAAATCAAAATCAGCTTTGTTGGCATGACAAAAGAACATTTCAGTATTGCCAAAGCGTGAGTAATAGGGGGTGTGGGACAATGATTACACGAATACTAGGGGGTACGGTTTAATGGTTATACAGTACATTACTTTTGTCTCTCTCTCATTCTCTGTCTCTCTCTCATTCTCTGTCTCTCTCTCATTCTCTGTCTCTCTCTCATTCTCTGTCTCTCTCTCTCATTCTCTGTCTCTCTCTCTCATCCCTGTATGATAGGTATGTTCCAACTCTATTTTTTGCTCTTCTTTTCCGTTTGAGAGGAGGGAGTCCCTCACCTCTTCAGCCACACACCAGGAACGCTGGATTGCTTACAGACGCTCGGAGAGGCGGATACAGTCGTGGATTGCAGGCACTGATTTATCTGGTAAGTACCGCAAACATGCTTGAACAAGGGCCGTAGACATTTTATTTGATGGTTTAGATTACCATTGTCTGTGGTTGTTAGTTATTGGTATTACAGTTTTTTGATGTTGTTACGAATCAAATACATTTTGAAGTAGTAATCCCCTCCGAACTGGGCATTCCTGGCCAATAATGCCCTGGCTGTAAGAGTTGAAGGGCCCAAGCAAAGCCCCCACCTCTATACACACTAACACTGCAGGGGCATCAGAGTGTCTTATTGTCATGGCAACAGGAGGTGTCACGTGATGTAATTTGTTTAATAAATTATTTTTTAAGGTGTCCCGGTTTTTCATTTTCGAAATCTGGTCACCCTATTCATCAAGCAGAAAAAGTGAAGAAACAATTGTAGTTTTGCTAATGGACGTCATTTTGGCATATCATTAGCTTTGAGGATACCCATTAATATGAAGAAAAGTAACAGCCATTCCCAATGTAGCCCCCCTTCCCTGGGCCAATCGCAGATCGGGCCCCCTCCTCTGTACTAGGGCCTGGCTACGTGTCTGAGTGTGGTGCATACCTGCTGGCAACAGGGGGGCCTGAGTCTCCCGCGATGGTATGGGGGATGATAGGATCAGGTTTCTGGGGTGAATGCCTTCGTCTCATTTAATGGTGCAGCACCTCCATCTCTGAGCCCCAGGAATACGGGTGGAATCCTTCCAGAGAGTCGTCGTCCCCCCCCCCCCCCCCCCCCCCCCCCCGGGATGAGAGATTCCAGTCTCACACTGTATATCTTTAAAAGCAGCCGCAGCTCTTTATTCACAGCAGCAGAATAGCAGCAACAAGACTGTCAATCAGGTACAGGGTGTCTTCCTCCACACAGGACTGCTCTCCCTCAGGATGGTCTCTGTGTCCCTGCCACCACCCCAGGTCAAGGGCACCCAGGGTGGGGCTAGCTCTTCCCTCGCCCCCTAAACAGGGTGAGAGGAATTGGTCCACCTCCCTAAGTAAGGTTGCATCAGCTCTACTCAGAGGCTGATGGCTCCCCTTCTCCAACGGCCAATTGATATAGGCTCTCTCTGTCACCCTGGGCCAGCCAGGTGACAGACTCAGCAGACTCTAACTCTGGACCGAACTCTTAACTCTGACACACACTTCTACTAAATAGGAAGTGCACTGCTCTTTATGATATTGGCAGGCACTGCCCCTGTGTCTCTGCCTTCCACACAGGGTCAGGTACCAATTTCAGGAATGCCCGTTATTAGCGTAAACACAACAGAGTTCCATGGATCTAGCATTAAGACTGTAAGCTCTGCAGGCCAGGGATTTCCTTTCCTATTGTCTGATTTTGTTTGTTGCACTTATTGTACTATAATTCCCTGTACTGTATTGCCTCTCTTATAAAGCGCTATATAAATAAAGATTTCCATACATAATATATCTTAATGCATCTTAAGACACCTTAGAGTTCCCTCTATAAGACACTTTATGGTCCACTCAAGTGAATAGTCTGTAAGGAGTCTAAGGCTGCGTCCATAGAAGGACAAGCAGCGCTGAGGCGTGCGGACGCTCCGCGCTGAGCCCCTGCATCCTCAATGAGGATGCCTTGAGAGGGGGCTCATGCGAGCGTCCGCGGGCGTGCTCAGGCTTTGGAGTTTTCAGCCGAGCGCCAAGCTGTTTTTCAGCGCGCTGTCGGCTGAAAACATCCAATCAGCCTTAAGCAGCGTCAACGTCACGGCGCCGTGACATTGACGTCAGTGCATCGCGGGCGATTGGCCCAGCGACGTCACTGCCCCGCCTCCAACCACCTCCCCCCGGCTCCCTTCGCGCACGCTGGCTCCGTGGAATCGGGCTGACTTAAGCAGGCGAGCCTCAGCGTTAGCGCGCAACCGCTCTCCCCACCCCTCTATGGCCCGGGCCTTAGTTACTGTACAGCATTGTAAAGTGCCTTGCTGGCCTAGTACAATTTAGTAAATATCCTAAACAATGTCGTCTTAGGCAAAATGTTGCTGATCTTTGCTCTAAAAATGACTATGAACTAAAGAGAAATAACAATCTCCCTTGTGAGCACATTCACATGTCTCAGACAGGTCTGCAACCCTGCTTTTCACCATTATCCCATACAGCTTCCACTGCAGCCAGGGACTCTGGGAAATGACATGCAAATGAGCACAGTGTCACCTTTTGCTTCAAATCTATTTTAAATGAAATTAGCCTTGTACTTCTGGTGGAGAGTAGGGGTTTGGTGCTTTATACGTTACATATTATTAAATGTTAACATCAAACAAATATTGTCATTATGTTTGGTGCTACTTATTTCTTTTTCATTAGGATTTATTTATTCATCTTTCATTATTATTATTTACTAGCTGAGAGACCCGGCGTTGCCCGGGATGTAAATGCGTAATAGGTAGTATTATTTATAACTCGTGGAACAATAGGTGAGTATTTGTTGTAAAGGTTTCGGGGGGGGGGGAGAAAGGGGAGCGGGGGGGGGGGAGAAAGGGGAGCGGGGGGAGGAGAAAGGGGAGCGGGGGGAGGAGAAAGGGGAGCGGGGGGGGGAGAAAGGGGAGCGGGGGGGGAGAAAGGGGAGCGGGGGGGGGGGAGAAAGGGGAGCGGGGGGGGAGAAAGGGGAGCGGGGGGGGGGAGAAAGGGGAGCGGGGGGGGAGAAAGGGGAGCGGGGGGGGGGAGAAAGGGGAGCGGGGGGGGGGAGAAAGGGGAGCGGGGGGGGGGAGAAAGGGGAGCGGGGGGGGGAGAAAGGGGAGCGGGGGGGGAGAAAGGGGAGCGGGGGGGGAGAAAGGGGAGCGGGGGGGGGGAGAAAGGGGAGCGGGGGGGGAGAAAGGGGAGCGGGGGGGGAGAAAGGGGAGCGGGGGGGGGGAGAAAGGGGAGCGGGGGGGGAGAAAGGGGAGCGGGGGGGGGAGAAAGGGGAGCGGGGGGGGGAGAAAGGGGAGCGGGGGGGGGAGAAAGGGGAGCGGGGGGGGGGAGAAAGGGGAGCGGGGGGGGGGGGGGGAAAGGGGAGCGGGGGGGGAGAAAGGGGAGCGGGGGGGGAGAAAGGGGAGCGGGGGGGGGAGAAAGGGGAGCGGGGGGGAGAAAGGGGAGCGGGGGGGAGAAAGGGGAGCGGGGGGGAGAAAGGGGAGCGGGGGGGGGGGGGGAGAAAGGGGAGCGGGGAGAAAGGGGAGCGGGGGGGGGGGAGAAAGGGGAGCGGGGGGGGGGGGGAGAAAGGGGAGCGGGGGGGGGAGAAAGGGGAGCGGGGGGGGAGAAAGGGGAGCGGGGGGGGAGAAAGGGGAGCGGGGGGGGAGAAAGGGGAGCGGGGGGGGGAGAAAGGGGAGCGGGGGGGGGAGAAAGGGGAGCGGAGGGGGGAGAAAGGGGAGCGGGGGGGGAGAAAGGGGAGCGGGGGGGGGGAAGGGGAGTGGGGGGGGGAAAGGGGAGTGGGGGGGGGGTGGAGAGCGGTGGGCATATGTATTGTCATAATTTATGTTTGGGCATTTCCCCCCCCCCCCCCCCGTGACTCCCCCCCCCCGTTCCCTGTGACTCGCGCTCCCCCCCCCGGCGGCCGCTTGGTCCCCCGATGTGCCGTCCTGCTGAGTGAGGCGTGCAGGCGGCTGCAGGAAGCGCCCTGTGTGGGCCTAAGACTCACGCTCCCCCCCCCCCCCCCGGCGCCCGCTCGATGTGGCGTCTGGCTGAGCGGCGGTAGGAAGCGCCCTGTGTGGGCCTGAGGCTGAGGCGGGACGCGCAGTGGGCCTGAGGCTGAGGCGGGACACGCAGTGGGCCTGAGGCTGAGGCGGGACGCGCAGTGGGCCTGAGGCTGAGGCGGGACGCGCAGTGGGCCTGAGGCTGAGGCGGGACGCGCAGTGGGCCTGAGGCTGAGGCGGGACGCACAGTGACTTACCTGAGCGGGTGGTAGCGCCGGGGAGGTAAGGGAGCGGCTGGGGTAGGAGGGCCGCGCTTCCCGTCCGGAGCCAGTGCAGGATGGCGCACGTGAGGGGGGGGGGAGGGGGGCGGACAGAGGGTGTGTGTGTGTGTATAGAGCTGCTGTGTTGTGTGTGTGTGTGTGTGTGTGTGTGTGTGTGTGTATAGAGCTGCTGTGTTGTGTGTGTGTGTGTGTGTATAGAGCTGCTGTGTTGTGTGTGTGTGTGTGTATAGAGCTGCTGTGTTGTGTGTGTGTGTGTATAGAGCTGCTGTGTTGTGTGTGTGTGTATAGAGCTGCTGTGTTGTGTGTGTGTGTATAGAGCTGCTGTGTTGTGTGTGTGTGTGTGTATAGAGCTGCTGTGTTGTGTGTGTGTGTGTGTGTGTGTGTATAGAGCTGCTGTGTTGTGTGTGTGTGTGTGTATAGAGCTGCTGTGTTGTGTGTGTGTGTGTGTATAGAGCTGCTGTGTTGTGTGTGTGTGTGTGTGTATAGAGCTGCTGTGTTGTGTGTGTGTGTGTGTGTATAGAGCTGCTGTGTTGTGTGTGTGTGTGTGTGTATAGAGCTGCTGTGTTGTGTGTGTGTGTGTGTGTATAGAGCTGCTGTGTTGTGTGTGTGTGTGTGTATAGAGCTGCTGTGTTGTGTGTGTGTGTGTGTGTGTATAGAGCTGCTGTGTTGTGTGTGTGTGTGTGTGTGTGTATAGAGCTGCTGTGTTGTGTGTGTGTGTGTGTGTGTGTGTATAGAGCTGCTGTGTTGTGTGTGTGTGTGTGTGTGTGTGTGTGTGTGTGTATAGAGCTGCTGTGTTGTGTGTGTGTGTGTGTGTGTGGGCCGTCACTCCGCCTCAGGCCAATGAGAGGTGTGCGGGGGCGGGCGACCCAAGGGACCAATGAGATTTCCCCTAGGGACACCGGACATCCAGGCAGGCAAACATACAGTGCTTTCACTAATATAGTATAAGATTAACTTATTATATTTGTTGTTGTCATTATTATTATTGTTTACTGTTAGCTGGAGTATGGCTCACCCAAGAACCACTTTCCCCTGTATGGGGGTCAGACATAGTGCAGACTTGACCCCTGACATTTATAAAAAGATGTTGGAATATGTGACACTGCTGCTTAATAAACACAAACACAGGCGCGCCATGTATTGTTCTGACATTGGTTTATTACACAGACACGTCTTTATAGAGGGTTGTCACACTAACAGCCTGGAAGGGGTTAATGCAGGGTCACCAGCCCAGCCCCCCTCTCCTATGATTGGTTGCTGCTCTCGTACAGGAGCCGCGATTGGTCCCCTGTCAATGTCAGAAAAGGCGCGCCAGTTTTGCTGTCTCCATGGCGACCATGGCGGCCGCCGGAGATCGGCCTGCAGCGCGGCCCGGCTTCCAGGTTACCTCCCCGCCGGTGAAGATGTTAGCGGGGCGGCTGAGGGAATGCGTGCGGCGGCGGCCCGGTTCCTTCTGGCTGGAGAAAGGAGCCGGCGGGCTGGAGGTGGGCCTGGTGTGGATGCAGGGCCGGGTGCTGCACGTACGGCCCGAGCGCGGCGTCACCGTGCGGCTGAGCGACGACACTCACACCTTCACCGTGTGCGGGGCTGACCGGGTGCCCAAGGGCAAGCCCTGCCTGCAGCCAGGTAACCGGGGGGTCCGCACGCCCTGCCTGCAGCCAGGTAACCGGGGGGGTCCGCAAGCCCTGCCTGCAGCCAGGTAACCGGGGGGTCCGCAAGCCCTGCCTGCAGCCCGGTAACCGAGGGGTCCGCAAGCCCTGCCTGCAGCCCGGTAACCGGGGGGTCCGCAAGCCCTGCCTGCAGCCAGGTAACCGGGGGGTCAGCAAGCCCTGCCTGCAGCCAGGTAACCGGGGGGGTCAGCAAGCCCTGCCTGCAGCCAGGTAACCGGGGGGGGTCCGCAAGCCCTGCCTGCAGCCAGGTAACCGGGGGTCCGCAAGCCCTGCCTGCAGCCAGGTAACCGGGGGGGTCCGCAAGCCCTGCCTGCAGCCAGGTAACCGGGGGGGTCAGCAAGCCCTGCCTGCAGCCAGGTAACCGGGGGGGGTCCGCAAGCCCTGCCTGCAGCCAGGTAACCGGGGGTCCGCAAGCCCTGCCTGCAGCCAGGTAACCGGGGGGTCCGCAAGCCCTGCCTGCAGCCAGGTAACCGGGGGGTCCGCAAGCCCTGCCTGCAGCCACGTAACTGGGGGGTCCGCAAGCCCTGCCTGCAGCCAGGTAACCGGGGGGTCAGCAAGCCCTGCCTGCAGCCACGTAATCGGGGGGTCCGCAAGACCTGCCTGCAGCCAGGTAACCGGGGGGTCCGCAAGCCCTGCCAGCAGCCAGGTAACCGGGGGTCCGCAAGCCCTGCCTTCAGCCACGTATTTGGGGGGTCCGCAAGCCCTGCCTGCAGCCAGGTAACCGGGGGGGTCCGCAAGCCCTGCCAGCAGCCAGGTAACCGGGGGGGTCCGCAAGCCCTGCCTGCAGCCAGGTAACCGGGGGGTCCGCAAGCCCTGCCTGCAGCCAGGTAACCGGGGGGTCCGCGCGTGGCTATCACTGTCCTGCCTCACACGGGAGGGCGCCATGATTTCTTCTCCCGCCCCCTAAACAGCAACACCAGCCTCTCACCCTCTCACCCTCTAGCGTCACCTAGATAGAAGCCAGGCAGATCCCACTGGTTTTCTATGAATCGCAACTGATTTTAAAGTCCTGTTTATATCAGCAGTCAGGTCTGATATAAAACAGTAGTAATGTTTCCACCGCCAGTGTATGCAGTGCTGTACATAGAATGTTTGCAGGCGCGAGCCGCTACCCCATAGAGCTTACAATCTATGTCTGAAGCACTTATTCCCATGACCTGTTATTTGTAATTTATATGATTGTCACATGTATTACTGCTGGGAAGCGCTATGTACATTTAATGGCGCTATATAAAAAAAGACATTTGTAGCCCTTTTTCTGACACTCTAAGCGACTTCGGGTAACTGCGCGCACCTGCGGCTCCAGGAGATCTGAGCCTCCGCTAGCTGGGAGCCTGGGGTAACACTTATTAGCGCAGCGCCTCCACTTACCCAGGATCACCGTCATGTAAGATTCCCCTGGGCATGAAACACACCGATACAATGCGTGCAACCAACTTTACTATGTGCAATAATAAACTTATACTCTATATGAACCGTGGCAATAACCCAATATGCATACACTTATCTTATAACACTATACTTATACTCTATCATACCCTAACACCGCTAACGGATAATGTCCTTCTAACATCAGTGGCTCGGCCACACCCCTAGGGAATATTGTCCTGTACAATAGTGGCTCAGCCACGCTCTTATGAGTGTCTCTATCCCGTCACTGCGTGCCCCACACACCGTGTCCGTGTAATAGTACGATAGCGGTGTGTACTCGCTAGTGTCTCCCTATAGTTATGCCTAAGGCGGGATCAGCGCCTGTTGACCGGTGTTGGTGCACTTGACGTATCTACTACCTTCCGGTCACGGCGGTGACCGGTAATACTTGGAAAAGGATCAGCCGAATCCTTGCTTGTCTGGGATGTCCGCAGTGCAGCTGTCTGGTCCCAAGCAGCTCACCAGCAAACCTGCTCCGCACGCTTGTCCCTAACTGTGTACACAGTAAGGTGACTGATCGCTAGCACTATGGGCGTCCCTGCAGCACAGCAGCACACTGTGACTCAGGGGTTTCTCCTAAGGGCCTGCGGGGTAAAGCTAGCCTATGCAGGCGGGTCACGGACCCCCTGCACGCATACACCCTCCTCCGTTACCTTCCAGATCCCCTCTGACTAGCCTCTCCCCCACGCTTCCCTTTCCTCCTCCCGTAATTCTAGCCTTCCGATTGGCTCCTCAAGTCAGGTGACTGCCCAGGAGCTCATGGGAGTTGTAGTTCCTCAGCGGAGCTTCTCTGCCTTGAGCTGCACAGACTCACAGCTATTGCATCAGCGCAGACCTCCACATGACTCTTCCGAACAGTCAAAACACCAACTGAACACACATATGAGGCTCCTACCACATCCCTACACATACATCTATTATTTGGTGCCTGCGGCACAGGGAGATAACGTGACTTGCTCAAGGTCACAAGGTATGGGGGGGGGATTGTGTGTGTGTGGGTGGGGGATTGAGTGTGTGTGGGGGGGATTGAGTGTGTGTGGGGGGGGTTGAGTGTGTGTGTGGGGGGGGGGTTGAGTGTGTGTGTGGGGGGGGGGTTGAGTGTGTGTGTGTGGGGGGGGGGGTTGAGTGTGTGTGTGGGGGGGGTTGAGTGTGTGTGTGGGGGGGGGTTGAGTGTGTGTGTGGGGGGTGGGTTGAGTGTGTGTGGGGGGGGGGATTGTGTGTGTGTGGGGGGATTGAGTGTGTGTGTGTGTGTGGGGGGGATTGAGTGTGTGTGTGGGGGGGGGATTGAGTGTGTGTGTGTGTGGGGGGGTTGAGTGTGTGTGGGGGGGATTAAGTGTGTGGGGGGGGGTTGAGTGTGGGGGCGGGGATTGAGTGTGTGTGTGGGGGGGGATTGAGTGTGTATGTGTGTGGGGGGGATTGTGTGTGTGTGGGGGGGGGGATTGAGTGTGATTGGGGGGATTGAGTGTGTGCGTGGGGGGATTGAGTGTGTGTGTGTGGGGGGGGGGGAATTGAGAGTGTGTGTGTGGGGGGGGATTGTGTGTATGGGGGGGGATTGAGTGTATGTTTGTGTGGGGGGGATTGAGTGTGTGTGTGTGGGGGGAATTGAGTGTGTGCGGGGGGGATTGTGTATGGGGGGGGATTGAGTGTGTTTGTGTGTGGGGGGGGTGTGTGTTTGTGTGTGGGGGGATTGTGTGTGTGTGGGGGGATTGAGTGTGTGTGTGTGTGTGTGTGTGTGTGTGTGTGTGTGTGTGTGGGGATTGTGTGTGGGGATTGTGTGTGTGTGTGTGGGGGGGGGGGGGGGGGAGTGTGTGTGTGTGTGTGTGTGGGGGGGGGGATTGTGTGTGTGTGTATGTGGTGTGTATGTGGTGATTGATTGAGAGAGAGAGTGTGTGTTGTATTGCAGTGGTGCGCAAACTGGTGGGGGGCAATAAGGCGCAAGATTTAGGGGGGCGCAGGCGACGTGCGGCGAAATCTGGGTGCGCGGGCCGGCAGACGCTTTGCGCGGGAGGACGAAAAAGCTGTACGCGATGGGCGGCCAATAAGATGTGCACGGGCGGGCAGCCGAAGATGTGTGCGGGTGGCTGAATAAGATAGTGCAGGTGGCGGCCTCGTGATGGTGTGTGCGCACGCGCGCAGGGGCTTCGGGGGTACGGGGAGGAGCACGCCCCAGCACGGTGAAGTCAAACGCCCCTCCCGGTGTCTGCCCTGCAATAGCGCTGTGTTCCTGCTCTCCTCCGCTGGCAACCTGCTTCGCTGCGATCCTCTGCGAGGGAAAGGGTCGGCTGCCACTGTATCAATCACACTATGAATGTACAGAAATAATAAAAAAAAGTGAAAACATTGAAAACGGAAAAAATAAATAAGGTAGAAACAAAAAGGGGGGGGGGATGGAAGGGAGGTAGCAAAGAGGTGGATGAATGCCCCCCAAAAGTATTGCCTTTGTGCACGTACGCTCTCCCAAGCTCAGCGCTTGGGGAGACAAACAAAATTGACTTTGAAGTGCGCTCAGCAGAAGTCAATGCACACATACAGCCACACACAGACACACACACACACACACAAACACACACAAATAGCCCCGATCCACGCTTGCAAAATGATGCAGGACACCCTGCGCTCAGGCTTGGAGAGTTGGTGATGTCACCGCTCTCAGCGGCAGCGTGGACGCAGCCTAATTTTGCAAGCGCGAGCTGTTGAAATATGTAAGTATTTATAGACATATTTGGATTTATATTGTATACCGTTTAATAAAGGTTTTTTTTTTTTTTCATGTGATTTTGATTACGTCAGGCAGGGGGGGCCCGAGAAATTTTATGGATGAAGAGGGGGGCTCGGCATAAAAGGTTTGCTCACCCCTGCACTAAGCTGCGCTTTCAGCTCATAGACCTCACATTATAAACGTGTAATTATAGTCTCACCTTAATGTAGTGTAAAAGAAAATGATGTACAGATTTGGTCGCATCTATTAACGCAGGTTAACGGTGGCAGAACGTTAACGCAGCTCTATTTAAACAAATGGCACAGCGCTATATTTCTTAAATGGGTGCAATTTATTGCATTATTTGTGTAATCTTATCAGGTGGTACAGGCATACCCCGCATTCACGTACACAATGGGACCGGAGCATGTATGTAAAGTGAAAATGTACTTAAAGTGAAGCACTCCCTTTTCCCCACTTATCGATGCATGTACTGTACTGCAATCCTCATATACGCGCATAACTGATGTAAATAACACATGTGTAACAGTCTCTACAGTCTCCCCGCTTGCGCACAGCTTCGGTACAGGTAGGGAGCCGGTATTGCTGTTCAGGACGTGCTGACAGGCGCATGCGCGAGCTGCCGTTTGCCTATTGGGTGATATGTCCTTACTCGCGAGTGTCCTTAAACCGGGGTATGCCTGTACACTTGTACAGGAAATCCTAAAGTTGATGTCCCTGGGGCAGCTGAGGGATTTTCACCCATTCAGTCCTGGAGGGTCCTGCACCCCCCTCCTGCATTTCCTAATCATGTGTTCGCTCCTTAGGCCTCGGATATTTTATTTATTTATAAAATGTTTTACCAGGAAGGAAGCAATACTTGAAAATGAGGTAACTCTCAATGTATGTCCTGGGCACAGAGTTATGATGACAGATACATGGTTACAAATCCATAGTTACATTAAGTGAACAGGGTATACATTATATACAAGACATTGCATGCACAGTTAGAGATAATATATATTATAGGCGCATGTAACCGTTACAGACCAGATTAAAATGTGAGACAGCCTTAGTTTTGAAAGCACTTAGACTGGTGGCATCTGCAAGAGTCTCTGGTAGGTTGTTCCAGTTTTGGGGTGCACGGTAAGGCCGTGATTATACCCGAAGCGGCGGAGCGCAGAACGTTGTGCGCCACCAAAACAAATAAAAGTTTTCCTATGAGCGCACGCTAAGAATGGGTGACCAAGTGCGCAAATTTTCGAACAGATCCAAGAATTTTATTTTCTGGAGCGATGGCCGCGTCATGTGAGCGGTTCAGCCAATGAGCGTGAACCACTCACGTGACATCATGGCCTCGCCTCCCGATGCCTCCTGCCTGCAGTGCAAGTTTCGGGCAGCGCATCGCACGGAGGTAGCGCGCGTGTCCCGCCGCCGGTGGTATAATGAAGGCCTATGAGGAGGAGCGTCCGGATACTTTGTTGAACCTTAGGACCATGAGCAGTCTGTTGGAGTCTGATCTCAGATGATAAGTGCTACACGTGGTAGGGGTGAGGAGCTTGTTCAGATAGGTGGGTAGCTTGCCTAGAAAGTATTTGAATACACAGACCCCCACCAACGCGGCTCGAAACGCGTTGGTGGGAGTCTGTATACCCCGTAATGTAGCTGTATTTTTTTGTGGTTTCCATTAAAATAGTCTTTTTTTATGGGCACACGCTCTCCTGAATTTCATTCAACCTTTTTTTACTTTCCTGAGTATTAGTGCCTGCTTTTTCCTTTTGCTTCGTGTCAAGTCATCCAGAAAAAACGGAAGCACGCCCCCTACTGTGAAAGAAGAAACCTGCACAGCCAAAAGGACATTACCAACTCTAACTGTGAGTTATTTTATCACAAGCACATTCTCCATTCTGACATTATATGCTGGGACACTTTATTGTGTGGCCCCTTACTACAGTGCTCGTGGGGGCCCTAGCCCACTAGTCAGATTACAATGGAGCAGTGATTAATACATGATTGTTCTGTGTCCTATGGATTGGCTATCCCTTATCCATTATCCAGGGGGTTTTCATTTCCGTTATCATTATATACATTTATTGAACGTTACAATTTTTGTACTACATATTTTGAGGCTTTTTTTCAGAGCACCACACATTTTTTCCATTTTTCTATGAAAAGTGGAAAGGCCGGGGACACTTTAACTTTCACATGTTATAATGCCTGGCCCCTGGCTTATGGTGCCAGGTAGCTGCCAGGGGCTCACCGTTCCAGTGGTAACCTTTATTGTATAGCCTGGTTACCCCCTTTATCGTATAGCCTGGCACCCCCTTTGGAGGGAAGTATTATCGAAATGGGGGGGTCCCAGAGTTGAAATGAATGCGGTTCAGCTTGGGGAGACCCTCTGCTTCAATCCTGTTTTAAATTTTTTTTTTTTATAAAAAGCGTGTGACTTGCTCCTTCAGAATACTGATTTTCATGTTCGGTTAAAGCCTTAACAAGAAAAAAATGGGTGTATATAGCGCTAAAAAATCTTGTGCAGTGACAATAATGTTATAATGTGATAGTGCACACAATAAAATATAAATATATAATAATAAACTTAGGCTGCCAGGTGATACCAACTCCAAGACAGGTTGGAAAAACAAGACAAATAATAAACAATACAGACCGGCGCCAATTAGTCCAAGGTGATACTAATGTCCAGCACTGAAAGAGTCTCAGAATAGTAGATAGCTGCAGTAGTATCTTCACAGCTTGTCTTCAATGATTGGACTCCATATGTATGTGCATGGGAGAAAAAATAGACAAAGAAAACATATCATAGTGCAGTATGCAAACAACCAAACATGCAGGACAAACAGGACAAGACAAACACTACATAAAACAGGCTCACCCCCTGAAGAAGTGCGCATGCGCACGAAACGCGTTGGGCAGATTTGCATTTTGAGTGTGGCAGAGGACTGGTAGTGACTGCGGGAGCCTTGCAGCCAAGTGAAAGGAAATTCGGCGATTGCACCCGCCTCCTAGCAGCGGATTTCCGGATTGAGCTTGACAGACAGCACCAGGAGCTCCACGAGATCCGTCAAGCCGCGTGGTGTGACGTGCTTCTGGTCACGGAGAGAGAGAGATCCCTGGAGGTCTGAGGACTGAAAAAACGGAGCTGCTGCCGGTTACCATCTATCCTTACACCCCTGCTTATGTCCTGTGGCAGTACTGTAAGTAGGATTCCGGTTTTTACCCACCGGATCCCACGTGTGCTACCTCATCATTTTCATTTTAATTGTGTTAATAAATACTTTATTGTAGGATTAGTCAGCCTTGCCTGTTTTATGTAGTGTTTGTCTTGTCCTGTTTGTCCTGCATGTTTGGTTGTTTGCATACTGCACTATGATATGTTTTCTTTGTCTATTTTTTCTCCCATGCACATACATATGGAGTCCAATCATTGAAGACAAGCTGTGAAGATACTACTGCAGCTATCTACTATTCTGAGACTCTTTCAGTGCTGGACATTAGTATCACCTTGGACTAATTGGCGCCGGTCTGTATTGTTTATTATCGGTTAAAGCCTTACTTCACAAATGTAGTAAAGTGCTTTAAAACATTTTTTTGATTTCAACCTTCCCCAGCGATCGCATCTGTCTATCTAAACCTTGTGTCGCCCTGCTCCTTACTTCCCTTCTCCTTTCCCACTCAACCTGTCTTCACCAACCTACTAACACTTCTCTACCTCCTTTGATACCTAACCTACCAAGTCCTACTTCACGTCCCCCTTCACTCCACTTCCAGTCACCACTCCCACTATCTAACTTGCACATTTCTATAGCTTTCTGATTTCCTCACTTCTCCACATTTATTCTTCTTTCTTTCTAGCTCCCTACTTCCTCTCCTCCTTGCTCTCCCCTCTACCACTTCCTTACTACTTGCTGCATCCCTACCCCACTTTAAATTCAAGTCTACTTCCTTACTCCTTCTTATAGTATTGTCTCCTTAAATGTCTCCACTTCTGCTTATTTCCTCTCATCTACTTGCTTTTATCCTCTTACTAACTCCCTCTCTATCACTCACCCTGCCCTTACTCGCTTAATGGTTCTGCCGCTACGGCGCTATACTAATTCCCTTCCCGTATGTCTTTCTATTCTTCCCAGACTCAAAATTCAAAAAGCCCGCGTCGGGCCGGTGAGATGACTAATCCAGGCCTGCGCGGGTCATCCGGCGCATTCTGGACGCCTTGATGGGCTTACGGCTGTCCTTGGTCTTGCTGGTGACGTCATCTGGTCGCGCCGGTGGGAGCTGGTTCCGCGCCACCTCCAAGATGGCGCCGCTCCTTCCGGGGCACAGCTGTGATGCGTATCCGGGGGGCGGCCATTTTGGAAGACGTCTCTCACCAGTGCGGAGGTGCGTGCGCCCGCTCCTGTTTCCCGCTCACCGCTCTCTTCCTGCTCCTGCGGTTCACTGTGGATTCCTGCCTTCTAGAGCTGCTTCGCCATCTTGTGTCGGGGGCCGCCATCATCAGAAAGGTAGGCCGCAAATTTTCTCACCAGGGATTCAGTTTCAGCGCAGGTTGCTTGATCACTGGACATCTGTAGTTGGGGTGTCGGAGATCACCGCTCTTTCACTCGGGGGTGAGTTTCTTTATTTGGTGACAGCTTCACCGTGGCCGGGGACCAGACCTCAAGTAGGGGGACGAGAACTGGAGGAGAAGCAAAGAAACACAGGTTGCTGAGGCCATGACACCGAGGGATTAGCCTGATACACTACAGGGGTGAACAAAGCCGGGACAGACTCTGGTTATGCATAGTATATGTTAGGTTTTATTAATTCAAGCTCAGGAAGAGCGAGGCAGGAGTGGGGGGGAGTGACCTGCTTCAAAAATCCGCATGGGCCACGCACTAGGGGGGAGGAGGGTGGATCTCCTGGGCCCTAGTGAAGTCCTTTGGGACTGGACGCGGTGGGTGAATGAACTTCATCCCACGTTTCCTCCGGACGGTTGGAGAGGAGTCCAGCTTCCCAAAGGCGGTGATCTCGTCAAGGAGGCGACGTCGCCGAGACGACGAGAATTCTACTGTCTTTTGTCTTGTCTAGTGTTTGTTGTGTCCCCCCAGGTGTACCCTCTTGTGTGCTCCCCCTTGTGTATTGCTGTAGGTGGTGAAGTGAGGTATTGCAGTTCGAGAAGAAGAGGAGGTCGGGATTGTGGTCCAGGTGCATCAATCAAGAACAGATATCGGCAGCAAAGTCATCTCATACTTTTAAATGAGTAAGGAACTCAGGCTAGTATCACATAACATTAAGGGGTTTAACAGCCCGGTTAAACGCAGAATCGCCTTCCGAGATTATAAGCGTAAAGGGGCAGAAATTCTGTTTCTGCAAGAAACACACTTCTCTCAAGACAACTACCCCAAATTCCTGGATAAGGACTACCCGACACACTTTTTGTCTTCCGCGAAAGTCAAAAAAAAAGGGGTGGCCATACTAATTCATAAAAGAATACCGTTCGTACCCGATAGGACTTTCAAAGATAAAGAGGGCAGATTCCTCATAGTAAGAGGTGCAATCCAAGGGTTCCCAATTACTCTAGCAACAATATATGCCCCTAATGAGACGGCCCCCGTTTTTTTCTCTACCTTCTTTGGGAAACTCAACAAAGTGGCCAGAGGTAATATCATTGTCGCTGGAGACTTGAACAGGGCACTACGGGAGGACCTTGACAGATGTTCATCCACTAATATTACACACAGATCTGACATACTAACAATTAAAAAAGGGTTACGTGACTGCCAACTACTCGACATCTGGAGGGAACAACACCAGAGACTGAGAGAATACACCTTCTACTCACACCCACATGACACATATAGCAGGATAGATTACTTCCTTGTATCCAACAGAATGGTCCCTGGGGTCTCTCGCACCGAGATCCATGAT
This sequence comes from Ascaphus truei, assembly GCF_040206685.1. Classification (NCBI taxonomy): domain Eukaryota; kingdom Metazoa; phylum Chordata; class Amphibia; order Anura; family Ascaphidae; genus Ascaphus; species Ascaphus truei. Next base: position 141,267 of record NW_027457194.1, on the reverse strand, counting down.
ATTTCATGGTCAGACCATGCATCTATAGAGCTGCGGTGCACACTAATCCCACTAGACAGACCTAGAGCGAACTGGAAACTAAACGAAATCTTGCTGAAAATCCCAGCCCTACAGGTGGAAATTGGGGAAAAGCTCACACAATACTTCGAGGAGAATGAGGGGAGTGTGGCTACGCACTCCAGACTGTGGGAGGCCCATAAGGCTACCCTCAGGGGGGTCATTATGAATCTGGCCGCTAAACGGAAAAGAGAACGGGAGGGAAAAATTTTGAAGCTAGAGGAACAGCTAGCAGAGCTTTCCTCCCTCCACAAAAAAATAAGAATGCCCACACGTTAACTCAAATACTAGCCACTAAAACTAGTCTTAACCTCCTCCTCTCCGCCCAGGCCGAGAAGGAATTGACCTGGTCCAAGCGGAAATTTTATGAAAAAGCTAACAAGCCTGACACACTACTTGCCAATAAGCTAAAAAAACAAGCTTCCAAACTATCACATTCACGCAATTCGAAACCAAGATGGGGACCTTACCTCCATCCCAGCGAACATAGCAGGGGAATTCAAAAAGTATTACGAAATATTATACAATGGAGATAAGGTAACCCATAATCCGAAAACAAAGGAGGATTTACGGACCTTCTTAATAGAGGCACATTTACCCATTTTGAAGAGATGCGAAAGGGAGGCACTCCAGTCGGACTTCACGATGGAGGAACTCTCTGGGGTCATCAAAGCACTAAAACCGGCTAAAGCCCCAGGGCCAGATGGCTTTTCGAACTTATATTACAATAAATATTTAAAAATTCTAGCCCCCCACATGTTAAAGTTATTCAATGAAATCTTAGCAGGGGCCTCATTCCCAGCACAAATGCTCCAAGCCTCAATATCGGTGATCCATAAACCCGGAAAGGACCCGGCAGACTGTAAGAGCTACCGGCCCATTTCACTGATTAACTTGGACCTCAAAATATACTCTAAACTTATAGCCAACAGGGTGGGTAGTGTTCTTCCCGGGTTAATTCACACGGATCAAGTAGGGTTTATCGGAGGTAGACAAGCGGCAGATAACACCAGGAGAATTATTGACCTAATTGATCTGGCCCAAAAAGAAAAAATTCACTCCATGGTGTTAAGTCTGGACGCTGAAAAAGCCTTCGATAGAATAGATTGGCCCTACCTATCGGAAACACTGAGAGCATTTGGCTTTGAGGGACGCCTCCTGCAGGCCATCCTGGCGTTGTATAAAAACCCAACAGCAAGAGTGAGATATCAAGGTTTCCCCTCAGAACAGTTTGAAATCAAAAGCGGAACACGTCAAGGATGCCCGCTGTCGCCACTACTGTTCGCCTTATGTACAGTATAGAGCCTTTGGCGGCACACATCAGAAATAACCCAGATATCTCTGGTATCCCTGTGGGAGACCAAATGCACAAAGCCGCTCTATATGCGGACGATGTCATTCTCACAATAGCCAAATCTCTCACATCTCTCCCAAATGTATTCAACATACTGGGCAAATTTAACCAAATTTCGGGATTTAAGATCAATCAGTCTAAATCAGAAGCCCTCAATATTAATCTACCAAAAGAAGTTGAAAAACTGATTGACCTCAATTTTCAGTTCAAATGGCAACCCTCCGCTATCAAATATTTAGGGGTTTATCTCACAAGGGAGTACAAAACTTTATATAAAGCAAATTTCCCCAAGATCATAAAGACGCTGGGGGAGGATCTCCGAACCTGGATGAAGGGGAGCATCTCATGGATTGGGAGGATACATAGCGTGAAAATGAATCTCCTCCCAAAGATGCTATATCTTTTCCAGAGTCTCCCTATCCCTTTGGTGCAGGCGGACATCCTCTCCCTCCAGTCAAAAATTATAAAATTTATTTGGAACGGGAAAAACCCAAGAATTGCTAAAGGAATATTAAAACGTCGCATTCATCCTGCGGAGGGTGAGCGGTGCCTTGCTTGCAGGCCTACTATAAAGCAGCCCAATTAGGGCAGATTTTCCAATGGCACACAGACCCAAGCCTACGGAGATGGGTTGAGTTGGAGAAGAGATGCTGTGCACCAATTGAAATCCGAAATTTAATCTGGCTACCCAGAGAAGGGGTACGCAAGATGAACAATCCGCTGCAGACCATGGTCAATTCATTATAAGTTTGGGAGGCCACGAAATTCAAATGTAATTTGACTACCAAAACATCATTAATGACACCAATAGTGGGCAACCCAGACTTCGCTCCGGACCTGAATAGCAAAAATATCTTGATATGGACTCAGAAGGGCTTCTCCCGTCTAAAAGATCTGGAGGGCATAACGACCATACAAACATTTGACCAAATTAAATCCTCAAGAATATCCCAAACAAATTTTTTAGGTACCTCCAGATCAGAGATTTCTACAATAAAACGCCAATTCGACCGGCGCGAACAAATTTTGAGCAGCTGTGTTCCAGAGATACGGACACAAGGGGACTCACATCTAGAATGTACAGGGAAGTGATCTGCCAGAAGTCGCCCATTGACAATAGACTGAGTTACATGAGACACTGGGAATCAGACCTAGGAGAGACTTTAGAGGACGACGAATGGGACAGAATTATACAGGCGGCGGCGAAAAGCTCAATCTGCACCACATTAAAGGAGAACGCATATAAAGTCCTTATGAGGTGGTATTACACTCCGACGCGCTTAGCAAAATTTGTAAAAGGCTACTCCCCTCTCTGCCCTAAACAGTGTGGGGAAGCAGCTGACCTCCGACATATGTTGTGGTCTTGCACTAAGGGGGCCCCTATTTGGGAACAAATCAGAGATTGGATTCAGCGGATTCTCGATTTGGAGATCCCCCTGGACCCGTGGCTGTTCCTATTGGGCATGCGGATCCAGGGTCTGTCAAATGCGTCGCATAAATTAATCGCGCATTTTGCTACAGCCACAAGATGTGAGATCGCAGCATTATGGAAACAGCAGGAGATACCAATTATCCCTAAGATCAAAAACAGAATTTGGCATGTCTGCCGGATGGAACAATTAACGAGTTTAGTTAATGACTCCGGCACAAATGTTCTAAAGGTCTGGGATCCATGGTTGACCCAGGTAGACATCCCAGGAGTGGACGCCACCTCAATCTTGCACTAATTAAACTAGGTGCGTTCTCCTTTAAGGGCAGATTAGACAACACGACTCAGCGACGCACAGTTAGCAGACCTTCATGTAGTCATAGAATAGGGAAAAACAAATAAAAGAAAGAAACCTCAGAAGAACCTGTCCCAGTTAAAACCCTTAGCTATTGCCTAAAAGGTTGAACAAGAGATATCTAAAAAACTGCACCAGAGCCTGGCAACCTACCACCTCCCTCCCACCCCTAACCTCTTTCCCTGTCCCCTTGTCAAGTTCGTCTGGTCTTGTTTGTAAAGTGTTAAGTGGATGTGTCTTCGAGGCGTCATTACATGTGTTTAACAAAACTGGAAATGTAATAATGGGCTGTGGAACATTGGCTGTATTTGTACTTTCCAATAAAAATTTAAAGTTGAAAAAAAAAAAAAACATTTTTTTATATTGCATTGAGTAATGGAAACCCAGGACAGTGTTGGTGCTAGCTAGATATAAACACTCCAGACATGTACCAATCTTTAAACCCTTGGGTATTTAATGTTGGTACAGATAAGAAGCATGGCTTACTCCAACCCGTTTACCCTGTGGTCAAAATATTAGTACAGCTCAACCCCGTTATAGCGCAATCTGCTATAGCGCGAATCCGCTTTTAATGCTGTCTGAGCGTGGCTCCCGATTTAAAAACATCTCCAAGGTTTTATTTTTATATAATATTCAATGCATTATTGCTAACAGACACACGCTGATACACATATATACACACACCCCTACACCATGCGGGAATTGAACCCATGATCTTTCATATGCTGGTGCAATTCTCTAGCTGCTACACCACAGTATTGGTGTGATGAATCTGACTCTATAAACAAACGTAACATCTACTGCACAGTGCAGTCCATGGGTGATCAGGGTTCAATTCCCGCATGTGTATTATATAAAATGTATTCACTGTTGGGCTGTCATTGATCAGAGAAGGGTCATGTGACCCTCCTGCGCTCAAAAGTCAGTCAAATTGAAAGCTTGGGAGAGCGTATGTAAGCACCTCGGAGCCTGATGAAGTGGAGAGAGCTGCAGATGCCGGGTAAGTCCTCGCAGAACCGTTCTTCCTGATTGCGCCGACCATTTCGCGATCCTGGTTATAACGTGCTCATTATGTGGACCAAGAGCACCGCGTTATAACGGGATTCAGCTGTATTAAGGGTTTCATATTTTTTTTTTTCATTTACAAACCTACTTTACATCCCTATCATTAAAAAAAATATATATATATATATATATACACACACACACACACACACACACACACACACACACACACACACACACACACACACACACAGTTAGGTCCGGAAATAATTGGACACTGACAGAATTTTCATAATTTTGGCTCTGTACGCCACCACAATGGATTTGAAATGAAACAACTGAGATGCAATAGAAGTGTAGACTTTCAGCTTTAATTCAAGGGGTTGAACAAAAATATCGTATGAAACGTTTAGGAATTGCAACCATTTTCATACACAGTCCCCTTATTTCAGGGGCTCAAATGTAATTGGACAAATTAACACAATCATAAATAAAATGTTAATTTTTAATACTTTGTCGAGAATCCTTTGCAGGCAATGACTGAAGTCTGGAACGCATGGACATCACCAAACGCTGGGTTTCCTCCTTTGTGATGCTTTGCCAGGCCTTTACTGCAGCTGTCTTCAGTTGTTGTTTGTTCGTGAGTCTTTCTGCATTAAGTTTTGTCTTCAGCAAGTGAAATGCATGCTCGATCGGGTTGAGATCAGGTGATTGACTCGGCCATTGCAGAATATTTCACTTCTTTGCCTTAAAAACATCCTGGGTTTCTTTCGCAGTATGTTTTGGGTCATTGTCCATCTGTAAAGTGAAGCGCCGTCCAATCAACTTCACTGAATTTGGCTGAATCTGAGCAGACAATATATCCCTATACACTTCAGAATTCATCCGGCTGCTTCTGTCTTCGTTCACATCATCAAAAACCACTAGTGACCCAGTGCCATTGTAAACCATGCATGCCCATGCCATCACTGCCTCCACCGTGTTTTTCAGATGATGTGGTACACCGCAACTCTCTTTTTTAGATGTCCTCATTACACAGACTAATGGGGAGTTACATACTGATCTTTTTAGAAAGGATACATACAGAAATGCCATTTTAAGGGCAGATAACCATCATCCTCCTTCTCTTATTGATGCATTACCTTTTTCACAGAAAGTCCGGGTCTGCAAAATCACGAGCAGGAAGGATAATATTGAACCAGCTATTGGAGAACTACGTAGTAGATTCCTGGCTAGGGGATATCCTCCTGCTGTGTTAGACCGGGCACTGGATAAAGAGGTAAGTGCTACCAAAAATAAGAAGGAGGACAGGCTTGTATTTACCACTACGTACAGTCATAAGCGAAGCAGAGGAAAAGACCTCCCAGCCCGACGCTACAAGCCTGGTAGACAGCGTGTATCACGCGCAGGCTGTATTAACCCCCAGCACATCGGAGACCAACCATGTAGGAATAAGCACTGTAGCTGTGATGAATCCTTGATCACATTGAACGGGAAAACACTGGACACGATGGGCCCTTGGTCCCTCTAAGGATTCATTTTGCTGGGGGTTAATACAGCATGCGCGTGATACACGCTATCTACCAGGATTGTAACATTGGGCTGGGAGGTCTTTTCCTCTGCTTCGCATATTGCTGGTTTGGCCACGGCTGCTCAGCCTGGAATTAAGACTTTCATTATTGACATTATAAGAAGAGGCTTATACCCCGTGAATATGTATGTAATCACTTAATTGGTGATTTGAGAACTGGAGTGCTATCGTTATTTTTTTTTCTAACCATTTATTTATTTATTTTTTGTGGCATCTATTTATTCACATTTTTTCTTTCTGTGGAACATTTTTTTTTATTTCTCTGGAGTGAGTATTCGTGCTATTCCTATCCTGTGTGTTTTTTATTATGGAAGATTATGTAGAAGTGGAGGATGAGGAAGGGGTTACTGATACCTATGCCTTTAACTGTGGAGACACTCACTGTCAGAGGAGGGCAGAGTCAGTTTTTGATGAAGGTGCTAATTTCATCTGTGAAGAGCCTGCTGACTTAATTACCCACTTCCTTACATTGGAAAAACTTATCACAGGACATTAGGTATTGGTGGGACATTACCACTCTTGAGAACTATGCTAGAGTTAAAAGGATTCCGTGAGGCTTACGCTTGAAAAAGGTACCGTCCTTTGGCTTTATTAATAAAGATTTTGAGAATGACTGGAAAGCCATATTAGATCATTGCTCATTTAAGCTAATCAAATTGATCATTAAGTATAAGCTAAATTAAAAAAAAGAAAGTGAGAGCCAATGTGAAAGTCCTACAGGATAAATTGAAAGGTTGCAGAAAAATGGAGAATTTTATTAAATATGACCAAACACTTTTAAGCAACGTGGGTGCTATGGAAAAGTCTCTAATGATTAAGAAACAACAAAAGTTTGATAGGGACAAGATAGACTATGAGAAGCAGCAAGTTTATATATGGCAACGCTACACTACAAACGCACAAAAGCCACAACCAAAATCTGGTTCTAAATATCAGAATAATAAAAAACAAGGTGACTCCAAGAACCCGAATAAATCCATCCTAAAACGCCATGGAAACGCTTCCAGTTTTGAGTCAGATGGTTCTGACTATGAGAGTCGTTCACTAGGCGTTTCCTTTTGTGATGATGATGATAATTGGCGAGTTAGATCTACCTCCCCTGAAACCGACTCTTCACAAAAATCTGTTATGATGCCCTCTCGGAAAGAAGATAAACCTTCATACTCCTTGTTTCAAAAGGAGTCAAAAAACGAAAGAGGACAAGGAGATCATCAAAGAAGAGAAGGGGGGAGGGGGATCCGGGGGATCGAGCAAAAGAAAGAAATATGCATAGGAGAAGTTGTGGATAATGTTATCAACATTTCACATAAGACTCTTACAGATGACCAGATTGCGGTTCTAAATAGAGGTTTAAATTTTGCCCCATACCAAGATTTTAATTTATTCAATACCATCATTGATCTCCAAAAATTAATTCGCAAATTGTCTCTTAAAAAATATTTTAATAGAAAAAAGGGACAACAGAGGTTCCACTATATTCCACTGATAGAGGTCTAGCTGAGAATGTTGATGGTATTGATGTTTCAATGGAGAATTTGGATTTGCATTCATTTCGTGAACAATGTGCTTTATCAGATCTTAGAGATCTTTATGATGAACAAAATCAGGATTTGGAGCCTGAGATCCCTTCCTCATTCAGCTTCTTTGGGCAATTACACTTAGGTCTTAAGAAGAAATCAACCTTTTGCCCTCATATTTTTAACAATCATAATATTAAGACCTTTGAGAAGCTGGTTGAGAGGGATCTCAGGTTATTGGCTAGGGGTATTGTACCCCGGGGGGTTCCCTCTTTAAATAAAACGAATCTGTCAGATATTGACTTCCAGGAGATGATTGCCCTCAGGGAAGATAGGTCTATTACAATCAAAAAGGCTGATAAGGGAGGGGCCATTGTGGTGCCCTCTTCTTCAGATTATCAGGCAGAGGCACTTAGATTACTTGAGGATGTTGAATCTTATACAAAATTGACATGATCCCACATGTGAGTTTTTACACCTTTTGAAAGAGATTCTTGAAGAAGGAAAGGCCCTATTTGTACTTAACACAAAGGAATATGAGTTTCTCTACAATGCCTCACCTATTGTGCCCATCTTCCACCATCTCCCAAAGATCCATAAGTCACTTGTCCGCCCTCCTGGGCGGCCCATTGTGGCCAGTATTGGATCTTTGGGAGATGGGTTATCACGCTACATTGATGGTTTTTTACAGCCACTGGTAAAAAATCTGCCTTCTTTTCTGAGAGATTCTATGGATCTTTTATCCGCTATAAAAAATGTTATGATAGAAAAAATTAAACTAAACATATACTAAGTGCTTAACCTATTAGCCTAACTTAACAATACATGATAATGATGGATAAGTGCTCTAAATGTTGGAATTCCCTTACAAAGATACAACAATAAACTAGTGAATTCTACAGACTAATATAACAAACTGAGAAGACGGCTGCCTAAGGATTGAAAAACCACAAACCTATCCACAAGGTAAGTACAACAATAGCTTAAAAACAAAAATAAAACAAACAATGAAAGAAAACAGAAATAGTCCTTGGCGCACTATCTGGTATATAAACCTGCAGAAAAATGAAGTCCAAAGATCTTGGTAGTGAGGATTGTTGGTCCGGAATCCAATCGTACTCAAAGTCCTCTGAGGTGGTGGAATCAGATTTGTGCGAATGATGCTTTAATGCATGCCAGACCAATATGATTGGGTTCAAAGCAGGATCTTAATGAATGTTGCAGATGTGTTTTGGGGTCAATGTCTTGGAAGGACTGGTGACCACTCCAGATGTGAAGTATTCAGAAATGTTACGTTCTTCCCTCTGAGCAATAATGACCTTCTGTATGTAGACTCTCTAATATGAGGAAAAAGCCTTAATGGACTGGTCATGCACAGCTGCATCTAAAGACTTAGTAAACAATTATTTGGAAGTCTGACTCCTCCTCCCTGTCAGGGAGGGGGAGACAAAGAGCACGAACGAAAGAGAAGTGCCCGATAGAACAGAAAAGTAGCATATTCAATTTAAGCAAAGTGACACTGACAGATCCACAGAAGAGTGTCATCTCAAAGGGGTTATCTTTTGCGCCAGTGAAGAATCACAATAGCTTTGATCTCTTCATGGATGCAAATAGATTCCTCCGCAAACTCACCCTCAAAAGGTTTTTCATGAATAGAGACCAAGCCCCTAGATTAGGACCAACCATTCCACCAGTAGTAGCACAAGAGGTAAATATGGTCCACACGGGTTTGAAACCCAAGTCCTCCTTTTATCCTCACTTTGCAAAGGGCAATCATCTGGAAACATTTTTCCAGATGATCAACACTGATTTTGAGAATCTGACGATTAACAAACAGAAAATAACAGAGAATCTCACAAAACAAGAAAAAACAGCCTTAAAAGAAATCACAGAGAATGAGGAATTAGTGATAAAACAGGCTGATAAAGGGGGAGGAACTGTTCTGATGGACAGGGATAATTACAACAAGGAATCTTTAAGACTACTGGGGGAGGAAGAAACATACACTAAATTAAAGAAAAATCCAATAAATGAATTTACAGATGAGCTGAGGGTCCTGTTGGAGAGGGGGAGGCTCCTGGAGGTGCTAGACGAGGGGGAATATAAGTTTCTATACAGTGACAAGTCAAAGGTACCGGTATTTTACCAACTGCCAAAAATTCACAAAAGTGAAGTCAATCCCCCAGGCAGACCTATAGTCTCGGGGATTGACTCACTAACATCAAACTTGTCACTGTACATAGACATATTCCTCCAGAAATATGTCACTCAACAAAAGGCATACTTAAAGGATACCACAGATCTATTAAATACACTGAGCAAAGTCAGGTGGGAGAAGAATTTCTTAATGGCAACATGCGACGTTGTGTCGCTATATACATCAATAGACCACACAAAAGGATGTAGAGCCATAAAAAGATTTTTATTGAAAGATGCTGACCTAACAGACATACAAGCTGACTTTATTATTGATGGAATCATGTTCATTTTACAGCATAACTTTTTTTGGTACGAGGGAAGTCATTACTTGCAGAAACGAGGAACGGCGATGGGGACCAGGTTCGCCCCTAGCTACGCCAACCTCTTCATGGCATCATGGGAGGAAGATAACATCTGGCCTAATGGAGAGCTTGGGGAGGGCCTGGTCCTCTGGCGTCGGTTCATCGATGACGTGTACCTAATCTGGGGGAATGGAGAAAGTAAGTTACAAGATTTTCTAACAGGCATAGACAATGTAGAACTCAATCTAAAATTTACAAGCGAGTACAGTGACAGGCGAGTGAATTTCTTAGACCTAGAAATATATATAGAAAACGATCAAATAAAAACAAAAACATTCTTTAAGAAAACTGATAAAAATAACTACATCTTACGGACGAGTTGCCATCTCCCGAGGTGGATGGACGGAGTTCCATCAAGCCAGTTCACCCGAATTAAGAGGAACTGTAGTGAGAGGGAAACTTTCTTACAACAATCCAATGAACTAAAGGAAAGATTCATAGAGAAAAAATACAAGGAGGAAAAGATAGATGAGGCTCTACTAAAGATAGATAAATTGGAGAGGGAAGATCTTCTAAAACCTAAATTAAGGGATAAAACGATAAAGAACAAATCAGACTTTGCATTCCTCACTAACTATAATGGGGAAGCCAAGGAAATTAGGAAAATCATAAATAAGCACTGGCCAATACTGAAGAATGACCCAATTTTGGGAAGCGAACTACCTGATCATCCAAATATCATCTTCAGGAAAGCACGAAATTTAAAAAACACACTAGCTCCCAGTGTCCTTAAACAGAAAGCCAAGCCCCAGAACTGGTTACAATCCAATAAAGGTTTTCATGGATGCAAGACATGTAGAGCGTGTCAATTTAAATCGAACAACAAATTGGAGTTTACATCTAACAACACAGGGGAAAGATTCAATATAGAATCCAGTCTAACATGTAGGTCAGACCATGTTGTGTACCTCCTGGAGTGCCCTTGCAAACTACAATATGTAGGGAAGACTGAGAGACCAATAAGAACTAGGATTATCGAACATTTGAGTAGCATCAAGAGATCTCTTTTAACTCACAGTCTCTCCAAACACTTCATGGAGAAGCACCAGGGGGACACGACAGGTCTGACTTACACACCTATAGAATATGTCTCGGGCCACTGGCGGGGGGGTTACCGCAATCTGGAACTCATGAGAAGGGAGACCTTCTGGATTCACAGGTTGCGGACACTCTCACCCAGGGGACTCAACATGGAAATCGAGATTGCACCCTTCTTGTAACCTGTATAAGATGTAAAATTGCTGATGTGTTGAATTAACCGGTTCTTCTGTCTTTTCCTCCTTCTGCTGTTCTCTCTCACAGTGTGCAACTGCCATCCGTTATCCTTTATTATAAACCACATAAGAACTAAGATGTAACACACTACCTGTCATCCCTAGGTTAGGTTTATTGTTTAGGATTTTATGCCATTTGTATAAACTAGTATCTATATTTATAGACACCCTCATATATATGTGTATGTATTTTTTAAGTTGGTCTGTGATATGAACATGTTGTTTATATTCCATCATAGTATCGGCGCTATAATAATAAGTAAATGTCCTGCAATTATTTATGCCAATCTTACATTATGGAACCCCTTATAATATTAATATGTATTCCCATACTATAGAGAGTTTATATATATATGATGGAGCTCCCCCACTTTTTACATAATTTTGAAGTACCACATTGTACAACCTGTGGTATGAGATTAATTGTGAATTACTTTTTTTTTTTTTTTTTTTTATATATATATATCAATTGTGATTGTAATGCCCCCATAGTCCTGTCACGGGAAAAATTCTCTCTCCCTAAAAAACATACCCATGCCCTTTAAATTCATCCCTGGTGGGCTATAATATAATATAGATCACATTACAGAAATTAAGTCTGCCTTAAACCTGTCCCACTTGGAAACTATTCTAACCACACTACTATGAGCCTAAATTCTTAGTGCAAAGAAATAAAACATCATTCGAGCACCAATTATCTAATTGGACCACCCATTCCCTCTAAACATAGAAAATTATTAGTTCCCTTTACCCCACAAGGTGTGGTTAATGACAGGTTAAACCATGCCAAACCTCATATATTTAGGATTCCACTCCTGTTGAATAACGAGCTCCCTTATATATATGGATACAAAAATAGTGCAGACCAATTGATTTTACAAGTGTTTTATTGATTAATTAATTAAAAACCAATTATGGAAGGTATATAGAGATAGTTTAGAGGAGGGGGCGGTACACTCCCGAGGAAGCCACACACCTGGCGAAACGCGTAGAGTGGTAGCCGCCCTGAGAGGAGAGAGGAGAGATCTGGGAGCTGACACTCACACAGCCGCGACCGGAAGTGACGCATCGGGACTAAGCGAAAGTGACGCATTGGAGCAAGCAAGGCGGGACCATTGACCGGTGAGAGAGCTGGAGTCCAAGTCCTCTGCAGCACCTGTATACTCCTGTATATACCCAGCAAAGGGAGCCGAATAGCCCACACAAGAGGGGATCTACGAGGGGACTAGACCGGCGAGACAGCGAGCACCAGTGGAGGTGAAAGGTCACAGAGAGCGGTGGTCCACACGCAGTCACACCGGAGGAGGCGGGTGAGCCTGGAGCTAACCATTTTCTCTCCTCAATCACTATCAATGTGATACATGCCTTAACCACTTGTTTTTATTGTAAGTGTTTATTTTTACCCTATAAAGTCGAGTTTTTTATTGTTACTGGTCTGCACTATGGTATCATTTCTTTTACATATACACTGCTGCTGAGCTGAGAGTTGGAGATCCCACTACCTGGTTAAAGAAATCCTCCTAGCAGAGACCATTGTGTGTCAAAACCGCTCGTTTTTGACTTACATCTTGTAAGTAGGCAACACATAGGAGCCAAGACAGAACACAAATTTATACACCTTTTAAAAACTGTCTGCAATTAGATTGTTTTTTCTTTTTGTTCTATTTCCCTTTATGCTCCCCCTGGATTGCAGTTGGACAATTTTATCTTCAGACACGGGGTACTGCTATGGGGACGTCATTTGCCCCCTCTTATGCTAATTTGTTTGTGGGTCTTTGGGAATCCACACACATTTTCGGTGCTGATAATTCTTTTCGTCATCAGATTATTTTCTATAAACGGTATATTGACGATTTGATTATGATTTGGGATGGGGATTTATTATCACTGCATGCCTTTATTCATACACTTAATACTAATTCTTTAAATCTTAAATTTACTTATGAAGAACACATGAATCACATCAATTATTTAGACATTACTTTATTTATTGACACGACAGGCACTATTCAAACGGACATTTTTAGAAAGCCTCATTCACGTAATACTTTATTGGAAGCAGACAGCAGTCATTCTAAATCATTCATTCGAAGTATACCCAAGGCTGAATTCCTTCGACTAAGACGGCTTTGTTCAAATGACGATTTATTTGAGCATCAAGCAGAGGAATTAAAAACTCGATTTGCTCAAAGAAAATATAATCACACTGATATTGAAGCAGCATATCTGTGTGTCAAATCTACAAACAGGATCGATTTGTTATCGAACTCGTCTGTGAAGTTCAAGAAGAAACATGAATTGGATCGAGTGACGTCTGCTCTATTTGTCACCCAGTTTAGTCGCCAGGCTGAACAGATTCGTTCTATCATTTATAAACATTGGGGGACCCTCACTCTTGATAAGGACCTACATAGTTCAGTTAACCAGGGTCCAGCCATTACTTTTAGGAAATCCAAATCCTTATCTGACTATCTTTCTCCAAGATTGTTTGACTCTAAGAAGTCTAACAAATCTGTTTAAAATAAAAGGTTTTTTTAAATGTGGAAAATGTTGCGTTTGCTGCTATGCGAAACCAATTAAGTCTATTAAGACTATTTATTCTAAAAAGAACTATAGGATCCCATCCTTTATTAATTGTGACTCACAATTTGTCATATACTTTCTTACCTGTGGCTGTGGCCAAGGGTACGTGGGCTGCACTATACGCCCTGTTAAAAACAGAATCATGGAGCATATACGTTCCATTAAAAGAAAAGATTTCATGTTACCAGTTTCAAAACATTTTACTGACTGTCCTTCAGGAGGTCTATCAAATGTTCATTTTTCTGCTGTAGAACTGGTGCCCATGCCCATGAGAGGGGGTGATAGATTAAAGCTCCTCAACCAGCGGGAGATGTTTTGGATCCATTCTTTGGATACATTATCCCCTGCAGGAATTAATACAGAATGGGATCTAGAAAAGGTGAAGGGAAACACAAAATGGATGTGCCCCCTAAAAGAATTCACTTAAATGCACACCATAACAGTGTAAAAATTAACTTTTAATAAATTTACTTAAAACATATATTACCAAAGTAATGTGTAATGTGAATTAAAAATATATTAAATCAACGCTATCAGGCAACCTTGTCGTCAGTTATAAGTTCATACTATCCCATTTAACCACTTAATAATGGTGGGATATGGAGGACACAGATTGCTAGGAGTCAGGGTGTTAACCCCTCTGGAGCAACAGTGAGACCCAATAATGGAAGTGTATAGATGTACACAAGTGAGTGGCCAATGGGTTAAATGTCCAGCTACCTTGCTAGATCAGCCAGCACTGCGCACTATAATGGAGACTTTAGTGTGTTAAAATAAGAGTGCTAGAGTGATAAAGCTGGCAAATGCAGTGATAATGGTAGTACATACACTGCTTGTCCGGGATGGGAAGGGAGCGAAGATAGCAGGGATACACCATGAAAAATAAAAAATAAATGCATACAATAGTGTAATAAGTTATTTTCAATCTGGATAAAACATGTATGTCTTGGCTCTATAGCAATGCCTACTTACAGCAGGTCAAAAGGTAAAAAGCATTGATCTACACAGCAGGTAGAAAGGTGTCAGGATCTTCAGGAACAACAGCCCAGGTTTACAGCATAAGAAATCAGCACCTCAGCTCAGACGTCAGTAGATGTGAGTGGATCAGAGACATGCAAAAGACAAAATGTCCTGGGGGTTTGTGTTTACCTGGACACAGGTGGGCGGTGCTTTTGAGGGTGTAAACCATATAAGAGTTTGATTAAGACCAGTGAAACTAGTCTTTGATAAAGCGCACCATGCGAGAGGTTTCTCTTTTTAATTAGTTATGTCCCAATAAATAATTTGTTATTTTTTCTATTAGCCTCCAGTTCTCGTTTTTTCATAGTTGTGATCCAAGTCTTTTCCTTCCTGCTTACTACGTACAGTCAAGCTGGTGGTTTTATTAAATCTACCAGTCTTAAACACTGGCATATTCTGCAAAATGATGATATATTATCTGAAAGTTGCTGTGTACCACCAATGGTGGCATTCAAAAGAGGGAGGAATCTGGCGGATAGCCTGATACATGCAGATAATGAGGGTAACTACAGAACTCCTCATTTTCTGGAGGGTGGCAGACCGGGTAACTTTAGATGCATGAGCTGCTCGGTCTGTAACAGTCTGACTACCGGTAGTCAATTCAGTCACCCCCCAAAGCGGGAGAATCATAAAAATTAAAAATAGACGCCCCACAGCGTGTGCTCCGCTGCTACAGAGACTGGAACAGTGAAAGACATTATTGCTTGGCACGGCGAATTGGCTGTACTGCTGTTCAGCTGAACTGGAGACCTCCTAAGTACTACCTTGAGGCTGAGGGCTGTACTAACAGCTAACCGATTGGAAGACCACCCAGGCCCTACCCCCGAGGCTGAGGGATTGAGAAGGAGAGAGCCACGACATCTCTATTGGCGTCCGTTGGTGCTTGGGTAACATTAACCCTGAAATGATTGTTTTTTCTATCTAAATGTACGCTTAATACTCACCTTTATTTTGTGGTTACTAATATAATTTTTAATGCACTATGAGCGTTGTGCGCTGTGTTTTTTTGTATTTCTGTTTGCTATTAGGGGGTATTTGAGCCATCCCTGGTGCCACAGCTGCAGACGTTCCATATACTCTATGTGTTTAAAGGTCACCTCTTTTTGTACATCACTATATCACCTCACTTTTATTGATTGTAGTAGCGCACTATATCTTTTCACATTTTCTCACTCCAGATAGGGAGACTTTCTTATTGAGACGTGAAGCATTCTGGATACATGCTTTAAATACCAGCAACGGTATGGGTCTTAATGAGCAACAGAATTTAAAATGCTTCCTTAATAGAAGGTAATTTTTTGTCTTTCTACAGGCATATTTGATCTTGCACCATCCATGGACTCTGCACTTACCTATTGGGAAAATTATCCTTTTTGTGTGGTTTTTTTCCCTTCACTCCCTCCCCCTTCTCTCCCCCCCCCCCTGGCTGTGTGTACCCATTTCTGACTAGGTATACACACTAGTATATTCTAAATACTGATGTACTGCATATTCTTATGTGGCATTTCACGGTAACTTTGCAGGATTATACTGATGTCATCAGCAGTATACAGTCACATGTTTTTAATAGTATATTGCTGTATTAGTTTTGTGCACATATGCTTTATGAATATTTTGGTGTGTGGTTTATTTACACTTTCAGGGTGATTTATAGGAGTGTGTCACTCCTCCCTGCTCTGACACTGATCCCATGGCGACGGATACATCTTTGTCCAGCCCTGTGAGTACAGTCTTGATTGGTGCACACACCCCCCTTCCCCCCGACGGGCGGGTCACGCTGACGTCATCATGGGGGAGTGTTCATTCTGGGGAGAGGTGTGGCTGTGGCTGCATTCCTCCAAGACAGCTCTATGCTGTATTGCCAGGGATTTAGACCTAGACGTCTGACGTCACTAGGGGGCGCCATATGGTAGCTCTGACATCACTAGGGGGCGCCATATGGTAGCTCTGACGTCACTAGGGGGCGTCAACATCCTGGTTATGTGGCAGAGCGGGGAGAGTATCAGGGGGGTGGTATATATTGTGACTGTTTTCTTGTGTTTGGTAGCCTTCACCTTGAGAAAGGCAGTATTAGACTGCCGAAACGTTGGACTTTATGGCATATTAAACCTCCTTTGAGTAAGACCGTGTGCCTGCTTCTTCTTCTTTGTCCGGCTACAGGAAGGGTCAGGAGACAGGGAGGACAGAGGCAGGAGAAACCCATCTGACTCCGGCCTTGCCTGTCCCTACGAATACAAACATACAACCCCTCACTGAATAACATAGCCCTAATCCCATGTAATAATCCTGGGTGTAAACAAAATAATGGTTTTATGAATATTGTAATGGTTTATTAGGGACCTAGGAGGTGGCTAGTGGTGCTGTTATGTGTATTTTTGTTTATTGTGGGTAGTGGGGGTGGATGAACGGGGTATTGGCCCCAAGGATGGGTGTTTAGGCCTACCGGGTGGGGGGGGGGGGGTAGCGGGAGGGGTTAACCCCTTCATTACCTTAGCGGTATTAACCACGAAGTTAAAGAAGAGGTTAAGTCATCCTGCAACCCCCTGGCAAGGCCTAAACACCCACCCAGGGCCAAATACCACCTTCACCCACCCCCGCTACCCACAATAAGCCTGGCACGGGTGTATAACCCCTTCATTGCCTTGGCGGTAATGAAGTTGCCTGTAAATGCATTTTTTATGCATCGGATTCATGCCGGGGGTCTCTGGTGCTGATATTAATGGATATCAGCTCTGGGACACATGCATGTTATTTTCATCGCAGCTTCACCCCACCTTCTTGCCAACTTTTGTGGCGGGACAATTTGGAGAAGAAACAGCAATTTTAAAGTGGCGATCAGCCGCAATAAGCTGATCAGGGCTTATAGAATTGAGCGTGTTTGAAAAACTGGCGATCAGTGCTGAAAAGTGGCTTATCACCGCGCGTCTGCCGATTTTATTTATTTATTTATTTTCCGGCAAAAAAACCCCGGTTATTTTTGCTCTAATCGCCAGCTTCTCTGGGCTTTCTGAATCGCTGTAGGCTTTTTTGGCTATAAACTGGTGATAAGTGGCTTATCGCTGCTTACTGCATGAGGGCCTTAGGGAGGATTTGTTCCTGTAAAGTACACCTAGTTTGGCATAGGATTTGGATGTCAGGGTATCAATGTGCATCCCAAATGTTAAATGGGAGTTGAACTATATGCCCAGATATTTCAAACAAGTAACAGGGGCTAGGATGGTATTAGAGCTGGTTTTTATCTGAAGCTCTGTCATTGGCAGCTTTAGCAATTTAGCTCTGGTCCCAAATACCATTGTTACAGTCTTGTCAGTGTTTAAAATCAGTTTGTTTTGGGAAATCCAGTTTCAAGTCTCAAAAAATCAGATTGAAGTATGTGTTCAAGGTCAGAGAGGCGAGGGCTGCGTGCATATAGGATCAGATCCAAGGCCTCTCACAATAACCTGTTAGGAATATTATTTTCTCATCTATCCGACATAAGTATAAAATATACTCTACCAAGACCCCTAATACAGAGTTACCCACCTTATACGGGAGCAGCTGCCAGACGAGTACAGTAAATGTATCTTATTTCTTTTACCACTGGAGGGCAGCGTGGAGTTGCAAGGAGTGGCGCCCGTAAGGACGACGTGCCAGTTAGGCGGAAGGAGACGCGCACACACTTTTATGTGAAACGGATATTTTTGGGGAGGGATTTAGTAGTCTGAGTGAGAAAATTGATATTTTGTCACAATGGAAAAATGGAAAAATTAACCATTTAAATATGCACAGATTTTATCCCACGTTTGGAAATTAGGGATGTTGCCTAAAAGTCTGAGAATGCATTAAGTGCCACCCACGGGCTTTAATGAAGCAGCATTTGTGGGATAAAGGGAACAGCATCCTGTATAAAGGTATTTTGGGCTCGATATAAATAATTGAAGCCAAAAACTAATATTAAGTAAATTGAGAATGGAAAAATATTCAGCACAAACGTACAGAATGTGATATTCTGAGAGATCTTACAGATGTTATCAAATCCCACAATGAATATATAGAAAATGTCTGTATAGAACGAGTCAAACAAGAATATGCCAATAAAACGTTTAATTGGGAGATACAGGGGCCACAATTCAGGTCAGTTAGCTGGAAGAAGGGAAGCCGGTCAGCCAGAAGAGCAGGTCCTCCGGTCAGCCAGAAGAGCAGGTCAGCCGGTCAGCTCTGAGATCAGCATTACTTATATCCCCTAAACGTTGTCCCCTGCATGTAATGCGCAGAACAGCCTGCACTGCATATAGTGTACATGAGATACTTAACCCTTTCTTTTCGCTCGACTCTAATCTGAATGATTTGCTAATTGGTTTGTAATTAGAGAGATATTTGTAGCAGAATCCCATGTATGTTCTTTTTACCTTTTTAGATACCGTTTTGTGTAATAAAAGATATGAGATCAGAGGGGCTTCCTGTTTGCACTCGTGTTTTGGCAGAAGTGTATATGTGACCCTATAAATCTCCCTCACACCCGGCTTGGCAGCGTGACACTAGTGCAATGACCTGGGGAAGAATCACTGAGCTGTTAGCAATAGATACAACGGATAGAAAAGACACTACACATAGGTTGGATTAAAGAGAGTATTTTATTGAAATAATGAATCTCTTTGCTGGTAGGGGCCTGCAGCACATTGCAGAGCAATATAGTAACACGCAGAGCAATGCACTGCAGGCCCCTCCGGCAGCAAAGGAGTGAAGACCAATGCAGGGTGTATAAAGATCTCACTGATAATTCATGCACAAAGGGCAATTTGTTGCTGTGATCCAGAGGAAGGCGAAACATAACCCCTGCTGTGCAATGGGGGAAAAAAATTCCTTCCTGACCCCATTAAATGGCGATCGGAGGGTCCCTGGATCACTGCGCAGTGAGATCAGATGGAGCAGCACAGATCAGCATTGTTATACACAGGGGCACACTCAGTATATAGAGATGTGGGTGATGGGGCCCTTGTGCCCCTGTGTATAACTCACCTGCTCCCCCATCCCCCTGCATATCTATCCCATTCACCCCTTTTCCTCCCGCATACCTCGCAGGGCCGGCCGGCCATTAGGCGGTCGCCTAGCGCGCAAAGGTCCTAGGGGCGCATTAATAATCATTATTATTTTTTTTCTTATTATTTCTAATTTATTTATCTTTTTTTTAAAATTATTATTCTTTTTTTTTATCCAGTATTTTGGCGCCCTTTTGTTTTTATTTTGCGTCGCGCTGGGGTGCGGTCGCACCCCCTGCAGTCCCGATAGCTACGCCACTGTTTATTTTATTATTTTATTTATCTTGTTATTTTTTATACAACTGGGGCACAAATTTTAAGTTTCGCCTCGGGCGCATGAAACCCGTGCTCCGGCCCTGCTCCTTGTTCTCTCTCACCCTCTCACGCCCAATATCCCTATCTCCCTCTAGTACCTGCCCCTCCCGCAGCCTTCCTGATCTTATCTGCCTCTCCTGCGGTCAAACCAACTTCTCAGGGCCCCTAGAATACCCCTGTATCTACGCCCTGGCTCCTCTGCTACCTGCTCCCGGCTTCTTCTCCGCCTAAAAAAGGTGAAGCAGCAGATCTGTCCGCACCTCTCGTATTCTCCTACCTGCTCCTGGGGTCTTCTCCTCCGCCTAAAAAAGGTGAAGCAGCAGATCCGGCCACACCTGTCGTATGCTCCTTGGTCATCGTACACCACGTCTGCCTCCTCGGCCGCCTTGTAGCCCACCTCATTGTTCCACTTGACGCCCGCTTTTTCGTATGCCTCGTCGTCCGCCTCGTAGCCCGCCTCGTCGTCTGGTGGCACAAAGGGCACCACCTTCGTGCGTGTCCTGACCTGCAGGAGACATGAAGTGTTTGTAACCAGGGACAGTGATACTCTGTATCGCAAGAGCTCCTGTGCCACTTATACCCCCTCCGCAATACCACGTTATACCGCCCTCCACAGGGCAAATACCCGTTATACCCACCTCCCCAGGCCCAGTACCCAGTTATACAACCCTCCCAAGGCCCAGTACCCTGTTATACACCCCTCCCAAGGCCCAGTACCCTGTTATACGCCCCTCCCCAGGCCCAGTACCCTGTTATACACCCCTCCCCAGGCCCAGTACCCTGTTATACACCCCTCCCAAGGCCCAGTACCCTGTTATACACCCCTCCCCAGGCCCAGTACCTGTTATACCCACCTCACCAGGCCCAGTACCCGTTATACCCACCTCACCAGGCCCAGTACCCATTATGTACCCCTCCCCAGAAGGTCATATTTCTATTTATCAAAAATACATTGAGTAACCTCTGGTTTTCAGGCATGTCCTAGGGGAGTTATCACAGGGACACAGAAACGTCGCTGAGTTTGGTGAGTAACTAACCTCTCAGCAGTTGAATTCCCCATTAGGCGCTTAACACGTTAAAAACAAGCGTTGCTATTTCTCTGCATGAAGTTGCAGGTAATTGGAAGAGTTACACAGTGACGGCTATTTCATCACTCACCTTCTTCTCCCGAAACGGTCTTTTCTGTCTTATTTCCGGCTTCACATCGGATATCCATATCCATTCTTGGCCTCTGATCTGTATGCAAGACAATGCTTTAAGACAGGGTTGCGCAACCTTTTTCCCTGCTCCCCCCTCCCCCCTCCCCACCTTGTCTCCGACGTTCTGATGTAACGACGTCATGTGATATCACGTTGCTATGGCAATGCCACATCATGTGACGCCACGTTGCTGTCGCCAGAAGCCGCCGGAGACAAGGAAAGGGAACTTACAGAGGACTTGCGCGCGATTTCCGGCATTTAATTTAAATGCTGTGGGGAAGAGCGAGGGGCCACTGTAAGCGCCGAGCCCCTCCTCCCAAGAAAATGTCGCGCCCCTCGATTTGCACACCCCTGCTTTAAGAGATATTCTGGGACCCTCCAACTCCTCCATCGGACCCTTCCTCATACTCATATTGACTGACCTTGCAGTGCTCTGCCCTGACTTGCACTGACCTGCTATGATGCCTCTCAAAATACCATGCTAACTCATTCTGAACATACATGTGTCCTTTCTACATGTTACTCAGCTTGTATGGGCCACAGACAGCTTTCCCGGGGTCCAGGACTAGTTTCCACCGGGGACCCTCACCCATGGGTCGGCGACCTTGCGAGAACCCACCCCCCCCCCAACCTGTTTTCTCTTGCACTGCCATAGACTACAACATTTCGGCCTGCTGGTCTTTTTCAGGTAAAGTGGCTAAACCCACTAAATCCAGCAAAGAAAGGCCAGCAGCCAAAACATTGTAGTCTGTGGCACAATAAATTATCTTTTTTTATTCAAATCTGTGTGCCCTTTTCCATCAATCTTATTGTATACATTGGACGAAATGCCGGTCTTCCCTGAGACTAAGGGGCACTGGTAAAAGTATCACTAATTGTTTTTTTTGGTATGCAGCAAATCCCCATCATTTTTGCGTTCTCTTGCTCTGCCCCAATCTGACACACCACCTTGCTCTCTCACCCCCCTCTTACACTCCCCCATCACCCTTTCCTTCCCCAAAGGTTGTCCTTTAATCAGATCTTACCCAAATTGTCTCCATCTCCCTTGGAAATGTTCTGTCTTTAAGCTGTGCGGCTCCTCTTGATCCGAACTTTCTTAGCTGACCCCTTTAGGTTTCGGCTCCGAGGGTCTAAAAAATAAGCGACTCCGAAAAGATGTGAAATATGCACAAGGGTCCTAAAATATTTATCTAATGGGGCTCTGAGGGGGAGACTTAAATACTAGTTAATATAATCTATTTAACTAACAAATATGATCTATTAAACTAAGAAATATAATGTATCAAACTAAATAAATATCTATTAAACTAATAAATAGAATCTATTGTACTAAGAAATATAATCTATTCAACTAAATAAATATAATCTATTTAAAAACAATACAATAAAAAGCTGGAGAAATGATACGTTAACCAAGCCACAGATGTGATGCCAATGAGCGTTGAACTCCTTGCAGATCCACCGTCAGCTGGTTGTGGCAGAAAGTGGTGACATGCAGTAGAACAGAGTGGTTGAGCTGTAACCACGGCAGTCAGGTCAGAAATCAACACAATATTTTTTGAAATTTAGAATGAGAATGTTCAATATGTCACATTCTGGGCTCAGACCCTGAGCCCTGTCACATGTTAGCAGCTTGTGATAATAGAAGATATCCATATACTGGGATGTGATAAGAGACATGAAGGTCATTTTATACTGGGTCCCATAACCTGCTTTATATGAAGTATCATTTTACACTAATTAGTAGAGATGCTACATTTTGAAAAATAGCGCTTTTGGCGACATTGTTCATTTTCTCTACAAATGATAAATGAAAAAGTTGGATAAAACGTTATATGTGTGTGTGCGCGTGCAATATATATATATATATACACATATACATACATACACATATAGTATGTTTATATATATATATATCATACTATATGTATATATATTGTCTGTTTTATACACACATACACGTGTGTGTATATGTATGTGTGTGTGTGTGTGTATATATGTGTGTGCGTGTGTATATATATGGTATAACCCAGAGGTGCGCAAAGTGGAGGGCGGGAGATTTTTCGGGGGGGGGGGGGGGAGGCGCACGGGCGGTTGCAGAGGCCCCGCGCACTTCCTCGAGGCATTAAAATTAAATGCCGGGGGATCGCGTGAGGCCTCTGCAATGCTATTACTTACCTTGACTCTGCCGGCGTCACTCGTGTCCATGGCAACGCGGTGTTAAATTACGCCGCGGGGTCATGTGACGTCACCCTCGTCAAATGCCGCTGCCGGTCACGTGACGCCGCATTAAGGTAAAGGAGGGGGTGGGGGCGCGAGCTCCCCTGGTATAACCAATAAATAATATAGCTGATATAGCAATTTGGTTGTGGCTAGAGAAAGATTATAGTGGCAGTGAGAATTAGTGGCCAGAATTAATAACTAAAAAGTAGCTGTAATAAAATAATAATAAACACTATGCCTAAACACAATAACAGTCCAGAAACTTAGCTCTAATAGCTATGTTATAACTCAATCATAAAAGGATCCAATTCGGGCATCCTCTGGAGTCCTGGCAGCTCTCTTCGGGGAAACAACCACCTCCTCGATAGATACCTAAACAAAAAAAAAGAAGAGAAAGCGCCCGCTCCATGTGTAAATTCGGTTTAACAATTTCATTTCCTGGACAAGATAAAAATAACAAACTCACAAACATCCGTTTGGTAAAAGCGTTGTATGAGACAGGCTCGTGCTCCGTGGTAATCCGGTGGTCAATCCGGTGGTCAATCCGCAGCTCCAGACTTTGGACGATGACCGGGAAACTCGATAGGCTGCGCCCCTTGCAGTGTGGTCCTCCGGCAATCTGTAGTATGCAGTTGTGATTCCACTCTGTAATTCCGGTGTCTCGCCTTGTTCGCGTACCAACTTCCCTTCCGGCGTCAAGACGGATAGTGTGGCAATAGCAACGAGAAGAATGTACCTACGTGTTTCTTCAGCACACGGCTGATTTCATCAGAGGATAATGCTACAACTCAGTCGTAATGGTTTTATAGTCCTACAGTCCAATTGGTAATGGCATAATAGATCACATATGTTACTGATTTTAGATAATAATAGATTCTTGTATGACACACACACACGAACACATATATATATATATATATATATATATATATATATATATATATATATATATATATATGTATATATATATACATACACACATATATATATTTACACACACATACATATATTTACACACACATATATATATATATATATATATATATATATACATATATATATATATGAAACCAGGTGTCCCACCAAGGAGACAAAAAACAGCACTCAAGGTATATGTGTAGAGGTATAAGTACCGTGTTAGCCGAGCTTCAATAATCATAAAATAATAAAAAAATAATATCATCTATTTATTTTTTGATTATATATATATATATAACAGCAGGCACTTCAAAGGCTCCAAAGAAATAAGTGCTTGTTCAACAAAAATTACAGGAAACCAGGTGTCCCACCAAGGAGACAAAAAAACAGCACTCAAGGTATATTGCAAAAGTGTATTTGAAAAAAAGCAGGCACATATAAATCCAACGTTTCGGTCCTGTATAGGGCCTTCCTCACGCCCCTGAGGAAGGTCCTATACAGGACCGAAACGTTGGATTTATATGTGCCTGCTTTTTTTCAAATACACTTTTGCAATATACCTTGAGTGCTGTTTTTTGTCTCCTTGGTGGGACACCTGGTTTCATATATATATATTTTTCATTAGGATTTATTTATTCATCTTTCATTATTATTATTTACTAGCTGAGAGACCCGGCGTTGCCCGGGATGTAAATGCGTAATAGGTAGTATTATTTATAACTCGTGGAACAATAGGTGAGTATTTGTTGTAAAGGTTTCGGGGGGGGGGGAGAAAGGGGAGCGGGGGGGGGAGAAAGGGGAGCGGGGGGGGGAGAAAGGGGAGCGGGGGGGGGGGAGAAAGGGGAGCGGGGGGGAGAAAGGGGAGCGGGGGGGGAGAAAGGGGAGCGGGGGGGGGAGAAAGGGGAGCGGGGGGGAGAAAGGGGAGTGGGGGGGGGGGGAGAAAGGGGAGCGGGGGGGGAGAAAGGGGAGCGGGGGGGGAGAAAGGGGAGCGGGGGGGAGAAAGGGGAGCGGGGGGGGGGAGAAAGGGGAGCGGGGGGGGAGAAAGGGGAGCGGGGGGGGGAGAAAGGGGAGCGGGGGGGGGAGAAAGGGGAGCGGGGGGGGAGAAAGGGGAGCGGGGGGGGGAGAAAGGGGAGCGGGGGGGGGAGAAAGGGGAGCGGGGGGGGGGGGAGAAAGGGGAGCGGGGGGGGGGGGAGAAAGGGGAGCGGGGGGGGGAGAAAGGGGAGCGGGGGGGGAGAAAGGGGAGCGGGGGGGGAGAAAGGGGAGCGGGGGGGAGAAAGGGGAACGGGGGGGGAGAAAGGGGAGCGGGGGGGGAGAAAGGGGAGCGGGGGGGAGAAAGGGGAGCGGGGGGGGAGAAAGGGGAGCGGGGGGGGGGAGAAAGGGGAGCGGGGGGGGGGGAGAAAGGGGAGCGGGGGGGGGAGAAAGGGGAGCGGGGGGGGGAGAAAGGGGAGCGGGGGGGAGAAAGGGGAGCGGGGGGGGGAAGGGGAGTGGGGGGGGGGAAAGGGGAGTGGGGGGGGGGTGGAGAGCGGTGGGCATATGTATTGTCATAATTTATGTATGGGCATTTCCCCCCCCGTTCCCTGTGACTCCCCCCCCCCCCCGTTCCCTGTGACTCGCGCTCCCCCCCCCCGGCGGCCGCTTGGTCCCCCGATGTGCCGTCCTGCTGAGTGAGGCGTGCAGGCGGCTGCAGGAAGCGCCCTGTGTGGGCCTAAGACTCACGCTCCCCCCCCCCCCCCCGGCGCCCGCTCGATGTGGCGTCTGGCTGAGCGGCGGTAGGAAGCACCCTGTGTGGGCCTGAGGCTGAGGCGGGACGCGCAGTGGGCCTGAGGCTGAGGCGGGACGCGCAGTGGGCCTGAGGCTGAGGCGGGACGCGCAGTGGGCCTGAGGCTGAGGCGGGACGCGCAGTGGGCCTGAGGCTGAGGCGGGACGCGCAGTGGGCCTGAGGCTGAGGCGGGACGCACAGTGACTTACCTGAGCGGGTGGTAGCGCCGGGGAGGTAAGGGAGCGGCTGGGGTAGGAGGGCCGCGCTTCCCGTCCGGAGCCAGTGCAGGATGGCGCACGTGAGGGGGGGGGGAGGGGGGCGGACAGAGGGTGTGTGTGTGTGTATAGAGCTGCTGTGTTTTGTGTGTGTGTGTGTGTGTATAGAGCTGCTGTGTTGTGTGTGTGTGTATAGAGCTGCTGTGTTGTGTGTGTGTGTGTATAGAGCTGCTGTGTTGTGTGTGTGTGTGTGTGTGTATAGAGCTGCTGTGTTGTGTGTGTGTGTATAGAGCTGCTGTGTTGTGTGTGTGTGTGTGTGTGTGTATAGAGCTGCTGTGTTGTGTGTGTGTGTGTATAGAGCTGCTGTGTTGTGTGTGTGTGTGTGTGTATAGAGCTGCTGTGTTGTGTGTGTGTGTGTGTGTGTGTGTGTATAGAGCTGCTGTGTGTGTGTGTGTGTGTGTATAGAGCTGCTGTGTTGTGTGTGTGTGTGTGTATAGAGCTGCTGTGTTGTGTGTGTGTGTGTGTGTATAGAGCTGCTGTGTTGTGTGTGTGTGTGTGTGTGTGTATAGAGCTGCTGTGTTGTGTGTGTGTGTGTGTGTGTGTATAGAGCTGCTGTGTTGTGTGTGTGTGTGTGTGTGGGCCGTCACTCCGCCTCAGGCCAATGAGAGGTGTGCGGGGGCGGGCGACCCAAGGGACCAATGAGATTTCCCCTAGGGACACCGAACATCCAGGCAGGCAAACATACAGTGCTTTCACTAATATAGTATAAGATATATATATATACAAATACAACTGTATGCTCATCTGCATGTCTTAGGCAGGTCTGCAACCCCGCCTTTCCCCATTATCACCCAGCATACAGCACTTCCACTGCAGCAAGGGATTCTGGGAAATGACATGCAAATGAGCACACAGTGTCACTTTTTGCCTCAAAAACCATTTTTAACATGGTTCCCTATAGGCTTAAGCTTGCTGCATGGTCACAGCTTTGAGCACAGCCAGGGTTAAGGTGCATACCCAGAAAACCACCCATAGACAGCTGTTTCGACCTTAATGGGTCTCATCAGTGTGGGGTTGATTTAACTGGGTATGCAAAGAGGCTATGGGATAGGCTATACCATAATACTGAGTTAAGTTATGGTGAGTAAAAAGTGACAAAAACCCTCCACAGGAAAGCAAATATGCAAATACAACTGTATGCTCATCTGCATGTCTTAGGCAGGTCTGCAACCCCTCCTTTCCCCATTATCACCAGCATACAGCACTTCCACTGCAGCAAGGGATTCTGGGAAATGACATGCAAAAAAAAAAAATATATATATATATATATATATATATATATATAAAATCTTCTTCTCTCTGAAGAAGACCGTTTTAGTCGGAACGCGTTGGAGTGAGAGTCTGTGGAGTGGGACCCCTACCCTTTTCCATGACAGGAGGCCTTGGCTATCTGTAAATTGGCCTTTCACACCTACGCTTTAATGGTGATGTATTTACATCTTTAATACTCGAGCATTTATTGCCTCCATTTCTGCAATTACTATTTTACAACAACAGCTATCTCCTTACGTTATGTGCACAAATCTGCAGTGTGTGTAGAGGTATATGTGCATGCTTGGATCAGAGCTGCTTGTGTGGAGAGGTATATGAGCATGCTTGGATCAGAGCTGCTTGTGTGTAGAGGTATATGTGCATGCTTGGATCAGAGCTGCTTGTGTGTAGAGGTATATGTGCATGCTTGGATCAGAGCTGCTTGTGTGGAGAGGTATATGTGCATGCTTGGATCAGAGCTGCTTGTGTGTAGAGGTATATGTGCATGCTTGGATCAGAGCTGCTTGTGTGTAGAGGTATATGTGCATGCTTGGATCAGAGCTGCTTGTGTGTAGAGGTATATGTGCATGCTTGGATCAGAGCTGCTTGTGTGGAGAGGTATATGTGCATGCTTGGATCAGAGCTGCTTGTGTGTGTAGAGGTATATGTGCATGCTTGGATAAGAGCTGCTTGTGTGTAGAGGTATATGTGCATGCTTGGATCAGAGCTGCTTGTGTGTAGAGGTATATGTGTATGCTTGGATCAGAGCTGCTTGTGTGTAGAGGTATATGTGCATGCTTGGATCAGAGCTGCTTGTGTGTAGAGGTATATGTGCATGCTTGGATCAGAGCTGCTTGTGTGTAGAGGTATATGTGCATGCTTGGATCAGAGCTGCTTGTGTGTAGAGGTATATGCGCATGCTTGGATCAGAGCTGCTTGTGTGGAGAGGTATATGTGCATGATTGGATCAGAGCTGCTTGTGTGGAGAGGTATATGTGCATGCTTGGATCAGAGCTGCTTGTGTGTAGAGGTATATGTGCATGCTTGGATCAGAGCTGCTTGTGTGTAGAGGTATATGTGCATGATTGGATCAGAGCTGCTTGTGTGTAGAGGTATATGCGCATGCTTGGATCAGAGCTGCTTGTGTGTAGAGGTATATGTGCATGATTGGATCAGAGCTGCTTGTGTGGAGAGGTATATGTGCATGCTTGGATCAGAGCTGGAGTGTGTGTAGAGGTATATGTGCATGCTTGGATCAGAGCTGCTTGTGTGTAGAGGTATATGTGCATGCTTGGATCAGAGCTGCTTGTGTGTAGAGGTATATGTGCATGCTTGGATCAGAGCTGCTTGTGTGGAGAGGTATATGTGCATGCTTGGATCAGAGCTGCTTGTGTGTAGAGGTATATGTGCATGCTTGGATCAGAGCTGCTTGTGTGTAGAGGTATATGTGCATGCTTGGATCAGAGCTGCTTATGTGGAGAGGTATATGTGCATGCGTGGATCAGAGCTGCAGTGTGTGTAGAGGTATACTGCTGCGGCACAGTTTATTCGAGCATTTGCCCGTTCTGTGCCGCAGCAGTAGCCTGGCGCGCGCCCGCCGAAGCAGCGGAAGAGCGCCCTCCGATCGGGGCGCTCTCCCTACCGCTGCCGGGTCCGCCGGGTCCCCCTGCCGCTGTCCCGCGATCGCGGGACACCAGGGCTCCCTCGGGGAGCCCCTGGACACGCGTGCAGGGGGCGCACGCTCCCGATGACGCGTGACCGCGCGTCTATGACGCGCGGCACGCCGAGGGGCGGCCACTAGCAAGCCGGGAGATTTCCCGGCTTGCGGTACCGACCACACTTCAATAAAGTGTGTCGGTAGTGTATGTGCATGCTTGGATCAGAGCTGCAGTGTGTGGAGAGGTATATGTGCATGCTTGGATCAGAGCTGCTTGTGTGGAGAGGTATATGTGCATGCTTGGATCAGAGCTGCTTGTGTGTAGAGGTATATGTGCATGCTTGGATCAGAGCTGCTTGTGTGTAGAGGTATATGTGCATGCTTGGATCAGAGCTGCTTGTGTGTAGAGGTATATGTGCATGCTTGGATCAGAGCTGCTTGTGTGTAGAGGTATATGTGCATGCTTGGATCAGAGCTGCTTGTGTGGAGAGGTATATGTGCATGCTTGGATCAGAGCTGTTTGTGTGTAGAGGTATATGTGCATGCTTGGATCAGAGCTGCAGTGTGTGTAGAGGTATATGTGCATGCTTGGATCAGAGCTGCTTGTGTGTAGAGGTATATGTGCATGCTTGGATCAGAGCTGCTTGTGTGTAGAGGTATATGTGCATGCTTGGATCAGAGCTGCTTGTGTGTAGAGGTATATGTGCATGCTTGGATCAGAGCTGCTTGTGTGGAGAGGTATATGTGCATGCTTGGATCAGAGCTGTTTGTGTGTAGAGGTATATGTGCATGCTTGGATCAGAGCTGCTTGTGTGTGTAGAGGTATATGTGCATGCTTGGATCAGAGCTGCTTGTGTGTAGAGGTATATGTGCATGCTTGGATCAGAGCTGCAGTGTGTGTAGAGGTATATGTGCATGCTTGGATCAGAGCTGCTTGTGTGTAGAGGTATATGTGCATGCTTGGATCAGAGCTGCTTGTGCTGGTGATTACTTTTGCTGTTCTTTGCCTCACGGAATACATGTTTGGTAGATGTGAGTCCCCCTCCTCTTTTATCAATTTTTCTTCCCTTGTTTTTAACCCACAGTAATACATTTGTATTGTTATCACTTTCTTGGCATGCCCGTGTGCTTCTTCATAAGGATGCTTTTTTCGTTGTAATACATATCCATTATCCTTTAGCACCACTGTCCATTGTTATTATATCATAAATCAAGACAGTTTCTGGGCAACAGTGACGCACTGTGTTGATGCGGTATACTTTGTGTCACATATATATATATATATATATATATATATATATATATATAATCAAAAAATAAATAGACTATACCGTTCTGTGGCTAACGAAATGCTTTTATTTGTGCGAGCTTTCGAGATACGCTGATCTCTTCTTCTGGCGGTGTTACAATGAATGAAGCAAGCAAAGGGTATACTTAAAAACAGTGTCTCTTGGAATGTTATCTGTGCTTGTCTCTTCTCCCCCCCCCCTTGTGTGAATGTGATTTATGGCTAGAGGTGTTAAATGGTTCCTGAAAGTTAGTGATGTAAGAGTGTGTGTGTGTGTGTGTGTGTGTGTGTGTATCTGTGTGAATATAAATGAATGGAGAGCCCACAGTTTATACAGTGCTTTACAAAAGGTGTGTGTGTGGAGTGGGAGTTAATATAAATTGTGTGGGTAGGTGTGGAAATGTGAGAGATTGTAGCAAAACTAAAAGTGTGTGTAGATACTATGTGGTCCCTATTGGTGTATAGGGATGGAAAAACAAGGAGTATTTGTATGTGTAAGAGACAGCTGTGTGTGCATACATATAGCACAGTATGTACAGACATGGCCTTTAGCGCTCATGGGAAGAGAGTTCACTTGTGTCAGTAATGACTCATAAAATTTCGATCTCTGTTTAGGCCACCGCTAAGTGTCCCGAACAGTTGCATATATTTCTATTCGTGCAACCATCTCTATTTCGGTGTTTTAAGATTAACTTTGAGTATGGCAACCCCCAGATCGTCCATCTTATGGACAGAGTCAGAGAAATGTTCGCCGACAGGACTGTCTCTTGTTCCGCGTGTGATGCTGTGCGATGCAGGTTCATTCTCTTGTTTAGCCCCTGCCCCGTCTCACCTATGTAGTAGCAGCCCCCTGGACATTTCATGCACATGATGAGGAACACGACATTGCTGGAGGAACAGGTGAACCTTCCTCTGATTTTGTATTCCCGATTCCTGTGTGGTATTTGTATTGTGTTCGCTGTGTAGAGTATTGCGCAGGTTTTGCATCTTGCGTCCTGGCCTGGCATATATATAATTATATATA
The DNA here is from genome assembly GCF_040206685.1 of Ascaphus truei. Taxonomy (NCBI): domain Eukaryota; kingdom Metazoa; phylum Chordata; class Amphibia; order Anura; family Ascaphidae; genus Ascaphus; species Ascaphus truei. The sequence goes on along the minus strand of NW_027457194.1, from coordinate 109,594 downwards.
TATATATTCCACAGAAGCAGCCGGCACTCCAGTTGCATGTAGAAAAAATTGGGTGCTTGTCCCATAAAGCAATAATAAACCACACGATTCCGTTTGAAGCACGAGATCAGGAGACAGCACTCTGGTAAGTTTGATCACAAGTTTTTGTACTGAAAAAGACACATAAACCGACGTGTCACGACAGGTCACTCTGCGCGTATTCTGACAGGCCGAGATGGCGTTTGCAGGGAGCTCGGGCGGTGGTAACATCTCTGCGGTGGCGCGGTCCGGATCCCAATACGTTCGCCGCGGAACCCGCTCTGGGCTTCAGTGTAAATCTCCGTCTCCCCCTGTCAGCCTCAGGCAGCTGTTTAGCTATATTTTTAGCCAATCCAGGATTCCTTTATCCCGTTTTATTGAACACTGTCTTCCTTTTTATTATTTTATATACCGTTTGTCATGTTGTTTATAGATTTAGTTTCATTTAGTTATATTTGATTATTCATGTGGTTTGTGTTCATTGTAACCGAACCCGGATCTGTGACGCATATGTACTGAGGTGGGGTTGGATCCCCTCGGTTATTTCTTGTTTTATTAATAAATAATTTACTATATTTTAATCTCTGGTGCGCATTGTGTGCATTTTTCTTCTTGTCTGCACAGTGCTTCAGATTCTGCATCTGAAAAAATGCCGGTGGATCGGGATGTGAGGTAGGGAAGTGACGTCCGCGCCGGAACGTTATTGCCACGCCTCCAAATATTCATTGCCACGCCCCCAAATCGCGCCCGCTGCATACCCTGCAAAGCCATTAAAAAGCTCAGGCTTCAGCAAGTGTATTGCAGCGTGTGTGCGCCTTCCCTCCTTCTGAAATACTATAGACCAGGCCTGCACAACTCGTAAAGCGAGAAGGGCCAAAATGCTCCAAGGAAAAAAAATTTGGGCCGCACGGGTAAAATCATCATCATCATCATCTCTCCTCCAGCACCTCTCATCATCATCCTCATATCTCCCCCAGAACCCCTCACTATCAACCTTTGCGATACTCCCCATCAATCTCTCATACCCCCATCTCTCCCCCTCACCCACACATAATACTCCCTCTCCACAAACACACAATACCCCACTGCACACCACACACATCCCACGCCCCCTGCACCTCACATCCTTCTACCCCCCTGCACCTCACATCACTCTCCCCCCCTGCACCTCACATCACTCTCCCCCCCTGCACCTCACACCACTCTCCCCCCCTGCACCTCCCATCTCTCCCCCCTGCACCTCACATCACTCTCCCCCCCTGCACCTCACATCACTCTCCCCCGCTGCACCTCACATCACTCTCCCCCCCTGCACCTCACATCACTCTTCCCCCCTGCACCTCACATCACTCCCCCCCCTGAACCTCACATCACTCCCCCCCCTGAACCTCACACCACTCTCCCCCCCTGCACCTCACATCACTCTCCCCCCCTGCAACTCACATCACTCTCCCCCCCTGCAACTCACATCACTCTCCCCCCTGTACCTCCAATCACCCCCCCTGCACCTCCAATCACCCCCCCTACACCTCCAACAACCCTCCCCTGCACCTCCAATAACCCCCCCTGCACATCCAACAACCCTCCCCTGCACCTCCAAAGACCCCCCCTGCACCTCCAATGACCCCCCCTGCACCTCCAATAACCCCCCCTGCACCTCCAATAACCCCCCCTGCACCTCCAATAACCCCCCGCACCTCCAATGACCCCCACACCTCCAATCACCCCCCCTGCACCTCAATCACCCCCCTGCACCTCCAACCACCCCCCCTGAACCTCCAATCACCCCCCCTGAACCTCCAATGATCCCCCCTGCACCTCCAATGATCCCCCCTGCACCTCCAATCACCCCCCCCTGCACCTCCAATCACCCCCCCCGCTGCACCTCCAATCACCCCCCCTGCACCTCCAATCACCCCCCTCTGCACCTCCAATCACCCCCCCTGCACCTCCAATCACCCCCCCTGCACCTCCAATCACCCCCCCCCTGCACCTCCAATCACCCCTGCACCTCACCCCCTACACCTCACCTCCCCTGCACCTCACCTCAATGCACCTCACCTCAATGCACCTCACATCACCCCCGGGACCGCGGGGAATCGCTGCCATTTTTTTTTTTTGAAGGTTTTTTTTTTTTTTAAATCTCATTGCGGGCCGCACAGAGAGGCCGGGCGGGCCGCACAGAGAGGCCGGGCGGGCCGTACAGAGGGGGCCGCACAGAGAGGCCGGGCGGGCCGCACAGAGAGGCCGGGCGGGCCGCACAGAGAGGCGGGGCGGGCCGCACAGAGAGGCGGGGCGGGCCGCACAGAGAGGCGGGGCGGGCCGCACAGAGAGGCGGGGCGGGCCGCACAGAGAGGCGGGGCGGGCCGCACAGAGAGGCCGGGCGGGCCGCACAGAGAGGCCGGGCGGGCCGCACAGAGAGGCGGGGCGGGCCGCACAGAGAGGCCGGGCGGGCCGCACAGAGAGGCCGGGCGGGCCGCACAGAGAGGCCGGGCGGGCCGCACAGAGAGGCGGGGCGGGCCGCACAGAGAGGCGGGGCGGGCCGCACAGAGAGGCGGGGCGGGCCGCACAGAGAGGCGGGGCGGGCCGCACAGAGAGGCCGGGCGGGCCGCACAGAGAGGCCGGGCGGGCCGCACAGAGAGGCCGGGCGGGCCGCACAGAGAGGCCGGGCGGGCCGCACAGAGAGGCCGGGCGGGCCGCATGCGGCCCGCGGCCGTTATGTTGTGCAGGCCTGCTATAGACGCAGCCTTATCGACGCTTACTGAATAGGCCACTGTGTCTCTGTCTCTCTCTGTGTCTCTGTGTCTCTCTGTGTCTCTCTGTGTCTCTCAAATCAAAATCAGCTTTGTTGGCATGACAAAAGAACATTTCAGTATTGCCAAAGCGTGAGTAATAGGGGGTGTGGGACAATGATTACACGAATACTAGGGGGTACGGTTTAATGGTTATACAGTACATTACTTTTGTCTCTCTCTCATTCTCTGTCTCTGTCTCATTCTCTGTCTCTCTCTCATTCTCTGTCTCTCTCTCATTCTCTGTCTCTCTCTCATTCTCTGTCTCTCTCTCATTCTCTGTCTCTCTCTCATTCTCTGTCTCTCTCTCATTCTCTGTCTCTCTCTCTCATTCTCTGTCTCTCTCTCTCATTCTCTGTCTCTCTCTCTCATTCTCTGTGTCTCTCTCATTCTCTGTGTCTCTCTCATTCTCTGTCTCTCTCTCATTCTCTGTCTCTCTCTCATTCTCTGTCTCTCTCTCTCATTCTCTGTCTCTCTCTCTCATTCTCTGTCTCTCTCTCTCATTCTCTGTCTCTCTCTCTCATTCTCTGTCTCTCTCTCATTCTCTGTCTCTCTCTCATTCTCTGTCTCTCTCTCTCATCCCTGTATGATAGGTATGTTCCAACTCTATTTTTTGCTCTTCTTTTCCGTTTGAGAGGAGGGAGTCCCTCACCTCTTCAGCCACACACCAGGAACGCTGGATTGCTTACAGACGCTCGGAGAGGCGGATACAGTCGTGGATTGCAGGCACTGATTTATCTGGTAAGTACCGCAAACATGCTTGAACAAGGGCCGTAGACATTTTATTTGATGGTTTAGATTACCATTGTCTGTGGTTGTTAGTTATTGGTATTACAGTTTTTTGATGTTGTTACGAATCAAATACATTTTGAAGTAGTAATCCCCTCCGAACTGGGCATTCCTGGCCAATAATGTCCTGGCTGTAAGAGTTGAAGGGCCCAAGCAAAGCCCCCACCTCTATACACACTAACACTGCAGGGGCATCAGAGTGTCTTATTGTCATGGCAACAGGAGGTGTCACGTGATGTAATTTGTTTAATAAATTATTTTTTAAGGTGTCCCGGTTTTTCATTTTCGAAATCTGGTCACCCTATTCATCAAGCAGAAAAAGTGAAGAAACAATTGTAGTTTTGCTAATGGACGTCATTTTGGCATATCATTAGCTTTGAGGATACCCATTAATATGAAGAAAAGTAACAGCCATTCCCAATGTAGCCCCCCTTCCCTGGGCCAATCGCAGATCGGGCCCCCTCCTCTGTACTAGGGCCTGGCTACGTGTCTGAGTGTGGTGCATACCTGCTGGCAACAGGGGGGCCTGAGTCTCCCGCGATGGTATGGGGGATGATAGGATCAGGTTTCTGGGGTGAATGCCTTCGTCTCATTTAATGGTGCAGCACCTCCATCTCTGAGCCCCAGGAATACGGGTGGAATCCTTCCAGAGAGTCGTCCCCCCCCCCCGGGGATGAGAGATTCCAGTCTCACACTGTATATCTTTAAAAGCAGCCGCAGCTCTTTATTCACAGCAGCAGAATAGCAGCAACAAGACTGTCAATCAGGTACAGGGTGTCTTCCTCCACACAGGACTGCTCTCCCTCAGGATGGTCTCTGTGTCCCTGCCACCACCCCAGGTCAAGGGCACCCAGGGTGGGGCTAGCTCTTCCCTCGCCCCCTAAACAGGGTGAGAGGAATTGGTCCACCTCCCTAAGTAAGGTTGCATCAGCTCTACTCAGAGGCTGATGGCTCCCCTTCTCCAACGGCCAATTGATATAGGCTCTCTCTGTCACCCTGGGCCAGCCAGGTGACAGACTCAGCAGACTCTAACTCTGGACCGAACTCTTAACTCTGACACACACTTCTACTAAATAGGAAGTGCAATGCTCTTTATGATATTGGCAGGCACTGCCCCTGTGTCTCTGCCTTCCACACAGGGTCAGGTACCAATTTCAGGAATGTCCCGTTATTAGCGTAAACACAACAGAGTTCCATGGATCTAGCATTAAGACTGTAAGCTCTCCAGGCCAGGGATTTCCTTTCCTATTGTCTGATTTTGTTTGTTGCACTTATTGTACTATAATTCCCTGTACTTGCCTCTCTTATAAAGCGCTATATAAATAAAGATTTCCATACATAATATATCTTAATGCATCTTAAGACACCTTAGAGTTCCCTCTATAAGACACTTTATGGTCCACTCAAGTGAATAGTCTGTAAGGAGTCTAAGGCTGCGTCCATAGAAGGACAAGCAGCGCTGAGGCGTGCGGACGCTCCGCGCTGAGCCCCTGCATCCTCAATGAGGATGCCTTGAGAGGGGGCTCATGCGAGCGTCCGCGGGCGTGCTCAGGCTTTGGAGTTTTCAGCCGAGCGCCGAGCTGTTTTTCAGCGCGCTGTCGGCTGAAAACATCCAATCAGCCTTAAGCAGCGTCAACGTCACGGCGCCGTGACATTGACGTCAGTGCATCGCGGGCGATTGGCCCAGCGACGTCACTGCCCCGCCTCCAACCACCTCCCCCCGGCTCCCTTCGCGCACGCTGGCTCCGTGGAATCGGGCTGACTTAAGCAGGAGAGCCTCAGCGTTAGCGCGCATCCGCTCTCCCCACCCCTCTATGGCCCGGGCCTTAGTTACTGTACAGCATTGTAAAGTGCCTTGCTGGCCTAGTACAATTTAGTAAATATCCTAAACAATGTCGTCTTAGGCAAAATGTTGCTGATCTTTGCTCTAAAAATGACTATGAACTAAAGAGAAATAACAATCTCCCTTGTGAGCACATTCACATGTCTCAGACAGGTCTGCAACCCTGCTTTTCACCATTATCCCATACAGCTTCCACTGCAGCCAGGGACTCTGGGAAATGACATGCAAATGAGCACAGTGTCACCTTTTGCTTCAAATCTATTTTAAATGAAATTAGCCTTGTACTTCTGGTGGCGAGAGTAGGGGTTTGGTGCTTTATACGTTACATATTATTAAATGTTAACATCAAACAAATATTGTCATTATGTTTGGTGCTACTTATTTCTTTTTCATTAGGATTTATTTATTCATCTTTCATTATTATTATTTACTAGCTGAGAGACCCGGCGTTGCCCGGGATGTAAATGCGTAATAGGTAGTATTATTTATAACTCGTGGAACAATAGGTGAGTATTTGTTGTAAAGGTTTCGGGGGGGGGGGGAGAAAGGGGAGCGGGGGGGGGGAGAAAGGGGAGCGGGGGGGGGAGAAAGGGGAGCGGGGGGGGGGAGAAAGGGGAGCGGGGGGGGGGGAGAAAGGGGAGCGGGGGGGTGGAGAAAGGAGAGGGGGGGGGAGAAAGGGGAGCGGGGGGGGAGAAAGGGGAGCGGGGGGGGAGAAAGGGGAGCGGGGGGGGGAGAAAGGGGAGCGGGGGGGAGAAAGGGGAGCGGGGGGGGAGAAAGGGGAGCGGGGGGGGGAGAAAGGGGAGCGGGGGAGAAAGGGGAGCGGGGGGGGGGAGAAAGGGGAGCGGGGGGGGAGAAAGGGGAGCGGGGGGGAGAAAGGGGAGCGGGGGGGGAGAAAGGGGAGCGGGGGGGGAGAAAGGGGAGCGGGGGGGGAGAAAGGGGAGCGGGGGGGGAGAAAGGGGAGCGGGGGGGGAGAAAGGGGAGCGGGGGGGGGGGGAGAAAGGGGAGCGGGGGGGGGAGAAAGGGGAGCGGGGGGGGGAGAAAGGGGAGCGGGGGGGGGAGAAAGGGGAGCGGGGGGGAGAAAGGGGAGCGGGGGGGGGGGGGAAGGGGAGTGGGGGGGGGGAAAGGGGAGTGGGGGGGGTGGAGAGCGGTGGGCATATGTATTGTTATAATTTATGTATGGGCATTTCCCCCCCCCCCGTTCCCCGTGACTCCCCCCCCCCCCCCGTTCCCTGTGACTCGCGCTCCCCCCCCCGGCGGCCGCTTGGTCCCCCGATGTGCCGTCCTGCTGAGTGAGGCGTGCAGGCGGCTGCAGGAAGCGCCCTGTGTGGGCCTAAGACTCACGCTCCCCCCCCCCCCCCCCGGCGCCCGCTCGATGTGGCGTCTGGCTGAGCGGCGGTAGGAAGCGCCCTGTGTGGGCCTGAGGCTGAGGCGGGACGCGCAGTGGGCCTGAGGCTGAGGCGGGACGCGCAGTGGGCCTGAGGCTGAGGCGGGACGCGCAGTGGGCCTGAGGCTGAGGCGGGACGCGCAGTGGGCCTGAGGCTGAGGCGGGACGCGCAGTGGGCCTGAGGCTGAGGCGGGACGCACAGTGACTTACCTGAGCGGGTGGTAGCGCCGGGGAGGTAAGGGAGCGGCTGGGGTAGGAGGGCCGCGCTTCCCGTCCGGAGCCAGTGCAGGATGGCGCACGTGAGGGGGGGGGGAGGGGGGCGGACAGAGGGTGTGTGTGTGTGTATAGAGCTGCTGTGTTGTGTGTGTGTGTGTGTGTGTATAGAGCTGCTGTGTTGTGTGTGTGTGTGTATAGAGCTGCTGTGTTGTGTGTGTGTGTGTATAGAGCTGCTGTGTTGTGTGTGTGTGTGTGTGTGTATAGAGCTGCTGTGTTGTGTGTGTGTGTATAGAGCTGCTGTGTTGTGTGTGTGTGTGTGTGTGTGTATAGAGCTGCTGTGTTGTGTGTGTGTGTGTGTATAGAGCTGCTGTGTTGTGTGTGTGTGTGTGTATAGAGCTGCTGTGTTTTTGTGTGTGTGTGTGTGTGTATAGAGCTGCTGTGTTGTGTGTGTGTGTGTGTGTGTGTGTATAGAGCTGCTGTGTTGTGTGTGTGTGTGTGTATAGAGCTGCTGTGTTGTGTGTGTGTGTGTGTGTGTGTATAGAGCTGCTGTGTTGTGTGTGTGTGTGTGTGTGTATAGAGCTGCTGTGTTGTGTGTGTGTGTGTGTGTGTATAGAGCTGCTGTGTTGTGTGTGTGTGTGTGTGTGGGCCGTCACTCCGCCTCAGGCCAATGAGAGGTGTGCGGGGGCGGGCGACCCAAGGGACCAATGAGATTTCCCCTAGGGACACCGGACATCCAGGCAGGCAAACATACAGTGCTTTCACTAATATAGTATATAAGATTAACTTTATTATATTTGTTGTTGTCATTATTATTATTGTTTACTGTTAGCTGGAGTATGGCTCACCCAAGAACCACTTTCCCCTGTATGGTGGGCAGACATAGTGCAGACTTGACCCCTGACATTTATAAAAAGATGTTGGAATATGTGACACTGCTGCTTAATAAACACAAACACAGGCGCGCCATGTATTGTTCTGACATTGGTTTATTACACAGAGACACGTCTTTATAGAGGGTTGTCACACTAACAGCCTGGAAGGGGTTAATGCAGGGTCACCAGCCCAGCCCCCCTGTCCTATGATTGGTTGCTGCTCTCGTACAGGAGCCGCGATTGGTCCCCTGTCAATGTCAGAAAAGGCGCCAGTTTTGCTGTCTCCATGGCGACCATGGCGCCCGCCGGAGATCGGCCTGCAGCGCGGCCCGGCTTCCAGGTTACCTCCCCGCCGGTGAAGATGTTAGCGGGGCGGCTGAGGGAATGCGTGCGGCGGCGGCCCGGTTCCTTCTGGCTGGAGAAAGGAGCCGGCGGGCTGGAGGTGGGCCTGGTGTGGATGCAGGGCCGGGTGCTGCACGTACGGCCCGAGCGCGGCATCACCGTGCGGCTGAGCGACGACACTCACACCTTCACCGTGTGCGGGGCCGACCGGGTGCCCAAGGGCAAGCCCTGCCTGCAGCCAGGTAACCGGGGGGTCCGCACGCCCTGCCTGCAGCCAGGTAACCGGGGGGGTCAGCAAGCCCTGCCTGCAGCCAGGTAACCGGGGGGTCCGCACGCCCTGCCTGCAGCCAGGTAACCGGGGGGGTCCGCAAGCCCTGCCTGCAGCCAGGTAACCAGGGGGTCCGCAAGCCCTGCCTGCAGCCCGGTAACCGAGGGGTCCGCAAGCCCTGCCTGCAGCCCGGTAACCGGGGGGTCCGCAAGCCCTGCCTGCAGCCAGGTAACCGGGGGGTCAGCAAGCCCTGCCTGCAGCCAGGTAACCGGGGGGGTCAGCAAGCCCTGCCTGCAGCCAGGTAACCGGGGGGGGTCCGCAAGCCCTGCCTGCAGCCAGGTAACCGGGGGTCCGCAAGCCCTGCCTGCAGCCAGGTAACCGGGGGGGTCCGCAAGCCCTGCCTGCAGCCAGGTAACCGGGGGGGTCAGCAAGCCCTGCCTGCAGCCAGGTAACCGGGGGGGGTCCGCAAGCCCTGCCTGCAGCCAGGTAACCGGGGGTCCGCAAGCCCTGCCTGCAGCCAGGTAACCGGGGGGTCCGCAAGCCCTGCCTGCAGCCAGGTAACCGGGGGGTCCGCAAGCCCTGCCTGCAGCCACGTAACTGGGGGGTCCGCAAGCCCTGCCTGCAGCCAGGTAACCGGGGGGTCAGCAAGCCCTGCCTGCAGCCACGTAATCGGGGGGTCCGCAAGCCCTGCCAGCAGCCAGGTAACCGGGGGTCCGCAAGCCCTGCCTTCAGCCACGTATTTGGGGGGTCCGCAAGCCCTGCCTGCAGCCAGGTAACCGGGGGGGTCCGCAAGCCCTGCCAGCAGCCAGGTAACCGGGGGGTCCGCAAGCCCTGCCTGCAGCCAGGTAACCGGGGGGTCCGCAAGCCCTGCCTGCAGCCAGGTAACCGGGGGGTCCGCGCGTGGCTATCACGGTCCTGCCTCACACGGGAGGAGGGCGCCATGATTTCTTCTCCCGCCCCCTAAACAGCAACACCAGCCTCTCACCCTCTCACCCTCTAGCGTCACCTAGATAGAAGCCAGGCAGATCACACTGGTTTTCTATGAATCACAACTGATTTTAAAGTCCTGTTTATATCAGCAGTCAGGTCTGATATAAAACAGTAGTAATGTTTCCACCGCCAGTGTATGCAGTGCTGTACATAGAATGTTTGCAGGCGCGAGCCGCTACCCCATAGAGCTTACAATCTATGTCTGAAGCACTTATTCCCATGACCTGTTATTTGTAATTTATATGATTGTCACATGTATTACTGCTGGGAAGCGCTATGTACATTTAATGGCGCTATATAAAAAAAGACATTTGTAGCCCTTTTTCTGACACTCTAAGCGACTTCGGGTTACTGCGCACACCTGCGGCTCCAGGAGATCTGAGCCTCCGCTAGCTGGGAGCCTGGGGTAACACTTATTAGCGCAGCGCCTCCACTTACCCAGGATCACCGTCATGTAAGATTCCCCTGGGCAAGAAACACACCGATACAATGCGTGCAACCAACTTTACTATGTGCAATAATAAACTTATACTCTATATGAACCGTGGCAATAACCCAATATGCATACACTTATCTTATAACACTATACTTATACTCTATCATACCCTAACACCGCTAACGGATAATGTCCTTCTAACATCAGTGGCTCGGCCACACTCCTAGGGAATATTGTCCTGTACAATAGTGGCTCAGCCACGCTCTTATGAGTGTCTCTATCCCGTCACCGCGTGCCCCACACACCGTGTCCGTGTAATAGTACGATAGCGGTGTGTACTCGCTAGTGTCTCCCTATAGTTACGCCTAAGGCGGGATCAGCGCCTGTTGACCGGTGTTGGTGCACTTGACGTATCTACTACCTTCCGGTCACGGCGGTGACCGGTAATACTTGGAAAAGGATCAGCCGAATCCTTGCTTGTCTGGGATGTCCGCAGTGCAGCTGTCTGGTCCCAAGCAGCTCACCAGCAAACCTGCTCCGCACGCTTGTCCCTAACTGTGTACACAGTAAGGTGACTGATCGCTAGCACTATGGCCGTCCCTGCAGCACAGCAGCACACTGTGACTCAGGGGTTTCTCCTAAGGGCCTGCGGGGTAAAGCTAGCCTATGCAGGCGGGTCACGGACCCCCTGCACACATACACCCTCCTCCGTTACCTTCCAGATCCCCTCTGACTAGCGTGGCCTCTCCCCCACGCTTCCCTTTCCTCCTCCCGTAATTCTAGCCTTCCGATTGGCTCCTCAAGTCAGGTGACTGCCCAGGAGCTCATGGGAGTTGTAGTTCCTCAGCGGAGCTTCTCTGCCTTGAGCTGCACACTCACAGCTATTGCATCAGCGCAGACCTCCACATGACGCTCCTGAACAGTCAAAACACCAACTGAACACACATATGAGGCTCCTACCACATCCCTACACATACATCTATTATTTGGTGCCTGCGGCACAGGGAGATAACGTGACTTGCTCAAGGTCACAAGGTATGGGGGGGGGATTGAGTGAGTGTGTGTGTGGGGGGGGATTGAGTGTGTTTGTGTGTGGGGGGGTGTGTGTTTGTGTGTGGGGGGGTGTGTGTTTGTGTGTGGGGGGGATTGTGTGTGTTGGGGGGGGAGATTGAGTGTGTGGGGGGGATTTTGTGTGTGTGTGGGGGGGGGATTGTGTGTGTGTGGGTGGGGGATTGAGTGTGTGTGGGGGGGATTGAGTGTGTGGGGGGGTTGAGTGTGTGTGTGGGGGGGGGGTTGAGTGTGTGTGTGTGGGGGGGGGGGGTTGAGTGTGTGTGTGTGGGGGGGGGGGTTGAGTGTGTGTGTGGGGGGGGGGTTGAGTGTGTGTGTGGGGGGTGGGTTGAGTGTGTGTGGGGGGGGATTGTGTGTGTGTGGGGGGATTGAGTGTGTGTGTGTGTGGGGGGGGGATTGAGTGTGTGTGTGGGGGGGGGGATTGAGTGTGTGTGTGTGTGTGGGGGGGTTGAGTGTGTGTGGGGGGGATTGAGTGTGGGGGCGGGGATTGAGTGTGTGTGTGTGGGGGGATTGAGTGTGTATGTGTGTGGGGGGGATTGTGTGTGTGTGTGTGGGGGGATTGAGTGTGATTGGGGGGATTGAGTGTGTGCGTGGGGGGATTGAGTGTGTGTGTGTGTGGGGGGGAATTGAGAGTGTGTGTGTGTGGGGGGGGATTGTGTGTATGGGGGGGGATTGAGTGTATGTTTGTGTGGGGGGGATTGAGTGTGTGTGTGTGGGGGGGATTGAGTGTGTGCGGGGGGGATTGTGTATGGGGGGGGATTGAGTGTGTTTGTGTATGTGGGGGGGGTGTGTTTGTGTGTGGGGGGATTGTGTGTGTGGGGGGGGATTGAGTGTGTGTGTGTGTGTGGGGATTGTGTGTGGGGATTGTGTGTGTGTGTGTGGGGGGGGGGGGAGTGTGTGTGTGTGTGTGTGTGTGTGGGGGGGGGGGGATTGTGTGTGTGTGTATGTGGTGATTGATTGAGAGAGAGAGTGTGTGTTGTATTGCAGTGGTGCGCAAACTGGTGGGGGGCAATAAGGTGCAAGATTTAGGGGGGCGCAGGCGATGTGCGGCGAAATCTGGGTGCGCGGGCCGGCAGACGCTTTGCGCGGGAGGACGAAAAAGCTGTACGCGATGGGCGGCCAATAAGATGTGCACGGGCGGGCAGCCGAAGATGTGTGCGGGTGGCTGAACAAGATAGTGCAGGTGGCGGCCTCGTGATGGTGTGTGCGCACGCGCAGGGGCTTCGGGGGTACGGGGAGGAGCACGCCCGAGCACGGTGAAGTCAAACGCCCCTCCCGGTGTCTGCCCTGCAATAGCGCTGTATTCCTGCTCTCCTCCGCTGGCAACCTGCTTCGCTGCGATCCTCTGCGAGGGAAAGGGTCGGCTGCCACTGTATCAATCACACTATGAATGTACAGAAATAATTAAAAAAAAGTGAAAACATTGAAAACGGAAAAAAAATAATAATAATAATGTAGGTAGGAGTGTGGATGACAATGGGGATAGCAAGCCAAAGAGCAGGGAGGGGAAGGTAGAAACAAAAAGGGGGGAGAGGGAAGGGAGGTAGCAAAGAGGTGGATGAATGCCCCCCAAAAGTATTGCCTTTGTGCACGTCCGCTCTCCCAAGCTCAGCGCTTGGGGAGACAAACAAAACTGACTTTGAAGTGCACTCAGCAGAAGTCAATGCACACACACAGCCACACACAGCCACACACAGCCACACACAGCCACACACAAATAGCCCCGATCCACGTTTGCAAAATGATGCAGGACACCCTGCGCTCAGGCTTGGAGAGTTGGTGATGTCACCGCTCTCAGCGGCAGCGTGGACGCAGCCTCATTTTGCAAGCGCGAGCTGTTGAAATATGTAAGTATTTATAGACATATTTGGATTTATATTGTATACCGTTTAATAAAGGTTTTTTTTTTTTCATGTGATTTTGATTACGTCAGGCAGGGGGGGCCCGAGAAATTTTATGGATGAAAAGGGGGGCTCGGCATAAAAAGTTTGCTCACCCCTGCACTAAGCTACGCTTTCAGCTCATAGACCTCACATTATAAACGTGTAATTATAGTCTCACCTTAATGTAGTGTAAAAGAAAATGATGTACAGATTTGGTCGCATCTATTAACGCAGGTTAACGGTGGCAGAACGTTAACGCAGCTCTATTTAAACAAATGGCACAGCGCTATATTTCTTAAATGGGTGCAATTTATTGCATTATTTGTGTAATCTTATCAGGTGGTACAGGCATACCCCGCATTCACGTACACAATGGGACCGGAGCATGTATGTAAAGTGAAAATGTACTTAAAGTGAAGCACTCCCTTTTCCCCACTTATCGATGCATGTACTGTGCTGCAATCCTCATATACGCGCATAACTGATGTAAATAACACATGTGTAGCAGTCTCTATAGTCTCCCCGCTTGCGCACAGCTTTGGTACAGGTAGGGAGCCGGTATTGCTGTTCAGGACGTGCTGACAGGCGCATGCGCGAGCTGCCGTTTGCCTATTGGGTGATATGTCCTTACTCGCGAGTGTACTTAAAGTGAGTGTCCTTAAACCGGGGTATGCTTGTACACTTGTACAGGAAATCCTAAAGTTGATGTCCCTGGGGCAGCTGAGGGATTTTCACCCATTCAGTCCTGGAGGGTCCTGCGCCCCCCTCCTGCATTTCCTAATCATGTGTTCGCTCCTTAGGCCTCGGATATTTTATTTATTTATAAAATGTTTTACCAGGAAGGAAGCAATACTTGAAAATGAGAGGTAACTCTCAATGTATGTCCTGGGCACAGAGTTATGATGACAGATACATGGTTACAAATCCATAGTTACATTAAGTGAACATTATATACAAGACATTGCATGCACAGTTAGAGATAATATATATTATAGGCGCATGTAACCGTTACAGACCAGATTAAAATGTGAGACAGCTTTAGTTTTGAAAGCACTTAGACTGGTAGCATCTGCAAGAGTCTCTGGTAGGTTGTTCCAGTTTTGGGGTGCATGGTAAGGCCGTGATTATACCCGAAGCGGCGGAGCGCAGAACGTTGTGCGCCACCAAAACAAATAAAAGTTTTCCTATGAGCGCACACTAAGAATGGGTGACCAACGAGGCGGGCAAGTGCGCAAATTTTCGAACAGATCCAAGAATTTTATTTTCTGAAGCGATGGCAGCGTCATGTGAGCGGTTCAGCCAATGAGAGTGAACCACTCACGTGACATCATGGCCTCGCCTCCCGATGCCTCCTGCCTGCAGTGCAAGTTTCGGGCAGCGCAGCGCATTGAGGTAGCGCGCGTGTCACGCCGCCGGTGGTATTAATGAAGGCCTATGAGGAGGAACGGACGGATACTTTGTTGAACCTTAGGACCATGAGCAGTCTGTTGGAGTCTGATCTCAGATGATAAGTGCTACACGTGGTAGGGGTGAGGAGCTTGTTCAGATAGGTGGGTAGCTTGCCGAGAAAGTATTTGAAGGCAAGACAGGAAAGATGAACTTTGCGCCTAGACTCTAGTGATGACCAATCTAGTTCTTTGAGCATTTCGCAGTGATGTGTGTTGTCGTTGCATTGGAGGACAAAGCGACATTGAATTGTAGAGGGTATCAAGGTTGCTAAGGTGGGTTTGGGGTGCTGTGCCATATACTACAGTATGTCCCCATAGTCGATAATTTGCATTGGCTTCTGCTGTGTGATATAGTGCGTGTGCGACAGAGCACATAGCGTTGTGCGCGCCTGTCGCCTGAGCGATCTGTGGACTTTAGATCGCTCGTGACGGGGAGGCGTGGCCGTGACATCACTAGGCCTTCCCTAATGTCTCTCACGGGAGACCAGGAGATTTTACACTTATTTTTACCGGGATCATTCGCTAGGCAAACAAGGTGGTAAGAACAAAATGCAGTTTATTCGGGTAAACCCGCGTACAACACAATGAATACACAAAATACAGCAGACTTTTCCTAGCTTCAAAACGAAGCCGGTTGCTCTGGTATTCGTGACAGCAACTTTGAAAAGTCCGCCCTAGCTTCATCGACACAAGTCACTAGATCGTCTGGTTCTCTGACTGGGGTTTCTCCTTACATACCCTCCACTGTTCTATGTTCAGCATGGAGGAAGGAGCGACCAATTGGAGCATGGGAAACCCTGCCGCCAACCGATAAGAATAGGGGCTCGTCCTTTGACTGACGCCAGAGGAGGGGACGGGCTAAGCCGGCTTGGGATGACCCGTGGGCGGGACATACGGATTGACCAATGGGAAAACGCGCCGACATTTTGCTGCTTCCCCTAGTCAACCCATTGTCACCTACTGGGCAGACTCCACTGAGTCTGGCAGATCAGAGTGTCCTCCCCGCAGGGGGTCTCTGTTCTCCGGACCCAGTACTAAGCCCTGCCCTGGCCACTTCACACCCCGACACCTCTCAACATCCCTTCTCCTCTCCGATGTCTATGCAGAC
Organism: Ascaphus truei; assembly: GCF_040206685.1. Taxonomy (NCBI): domain Eukaryota; kingdom Metazoa; phylum Chordata; class Amphibia; order Anura; family Ascaphidae; genus Ascaphus; species Ascaphus truei. The sequence goes on along the minus strand of NW_027457194.1, from coordinate 94,137 downwards.
TTCCCGGCACCTATATGGATGCCTGAGCTGGCTGAATAGACATTTATAGTAAAAGCACATGTAACGGTATTTCTGGCCCGGCCTGACTCACCCAATCTCACATTGGCCCCTGTGGTCTAACCGGTCCCCATTACAGTGTGATAGTGTCTGGTGGTGCACCTGTTGGCAACAGGACTCCTGAGTCTCCCGCATGATGGTGTGTGGGGAGGACCCGTCCAGACAGGCAGCTGAGGTAGTGTGCGGAGTCCTACCTAGTTCCAGTGCAGCGCCTCCACCTCATCAGGGTCCCTTCGGTCACTTGAGGATGGTCCTGACGAGGAACTCCTCTGTGGTGCTCCTCTCTGTACATTCACTCCACACATGTACACGAGAGGGTTTGTGATTAAGAGCATCTTTATTGGTTGAGGTGGGCTAACTGCCCCTCGCAGTAGTTTCTCTAGCCACTCATTGTCCCTCAGTGCTTCCCTTTGAAAGGTGTAATTCTCCTTTAATAGGGATTCCCAATCCCAGCCGGGATGTCTTTACCCTGTGCCAGGTCCCTGGACACAGTCTTCCTGTTCAGCTACTATAACATAACTCTCGCAGACTATTCAGAACTCCTACAGAACTCAGGACTCAGATAGAACTAACTATTAGACACAGTGCTGTGCCTTATGTACACTCTGGAAGCTGACACACCTCTGACATCACTAACCATGGAATCAGAGCATGTGACCACTCCCATCCATACACAGGGCACCCCACCAGGGTGTGAGGGCAAACCTCCATAATTACTGCTGGCATGCCCACAACTTACCAGGCCTTACTGTCAGCAGGAGAGATGACTGTAGCCATTTTAAATGACCGCTACATTCTCCCCCTGGTGAATCCCATCGTCCTCGCTGGGACCTAAATTTAAATGCCTTCTTCCAGGAAGCACTGTAACACATAACACATAATTGTTAACCTCACAGATTGTCCATTATACAAAAAAAAATGACCACAGTGACATCTCGCCAAGCCCGCCCCGACCAGCAGCCACGAGCCCGCAAAATGCCTTAGTACCCCCTAATAATAGTGGCTCGGGTCAGGTTTCTTAACCTCTCTACCACCCATGTCCAGGACCGTGACATGATAGTGCCTAGGCAGTCCCCTCTCGGGCCTATAGGTCACCCTGTGTTTGTGTATATTCCTCCCTATACTCCACACTCGCATCAGGTGATCTATTCTGTCCTCTGCCCTCCTTCCAGTAACGTCACTCCCCTTATTGACTAGGTACATCTCGATGGTTTCCCTAAGCCACCTTTCCCTGTTCTCTTCTATCTCCTCCATGAGGGGTTCAGGGACATAAGGGTACTCCAACCCGTGGGAAGACTTGTATCGAGCCATTATTGCCCGTTCCGCTCTACTGATCCTAATTAGGTCAGCCCTACCTGCCCTCCCAGGTAGCACCCATGACAGGGGTTCGTCAGGATCCACAGGGTCTGACAGTGTATCGGGACCCATGGGCTCTATCTCCCTGTGCTCAATCTTATACCACCGTTCCTGCAGCTCTCTGTCTCGCTGTTCAGGGGTGAATTCTCCCTTGGCCCACCAAAAGTCAACTACATCCTCCCTTCTAATAAGGAATCGCGTACGATCCATCCAGGCCGCATAACCTTCAAAGAGGGGGGCCCACCAACGGTGTTCCTTGAACCTATGTGAATCCCCTGAGTCACTCTCTTCCGCATCCCCCCATGAGAATACCCCCGATGTCCGTGCTGACCGTGGTACGGACCACCGTGATGATCCCAGGGCCTTGTCCTCTGTTTTATTGGTCACAGGAGGCAACCACCGGCCTACCGCGGCCTTGCCTAATTCTCCCCCTCCACGAGAAATGCCCTCCGTAGCGCAACTGCGCTGTCGTTCACCAGTCCGTCTCTCCTCCCCCCCCAAAGGTATGTCCACAAGTTCCAGACTAGGCGGGGACCCCGGGGAACATGTGATGGGGGCAGGGGTTTTACCTAGGGCGTGGGGTTGGGCGTAGGGGCAAGATGGGATACGCCACGGGACTACGACCCGTTCCCGGCTGTCCATGGACTGCTCCAAGGAGGATAGCTCACCCTCATCCATCTGCGGGTCTCCCATCCAGCTCTTGGGCCCTTGAGGTGATCGGGGACATTCACCCGATCGCCGAAGCGTTGCTGCATCTTTCCCGTCTATTCCGCCGTCGCCACCGGAAATGATGTCCTCACCGAAACCGGAAGCGCCGCCATCTTGGGTGGGACCCCCATGCGGGATCTCTTCCTCGATGACGACATCCGGAAGCTCCGCCGTCGTCTCCACCGGAAGTGGTATCTCCTCCGCACGTGCGTCTTGGGCCTGGCACGGCCTTGTTTCCGCTACACCGTCTACCGGAGCAAGGTAAGTGAGTGGCTTTCTCTTACCATTCCGCAGGGGTGTAGGCGTCTCTCGCCCGTCGCCACCATGTCCTGAGGCGGAGGGACTCCGTCTCTCGGCTCGCCGATCTGCGGGGGACGCCCTGCTTTCCAGGCTGCTACTCACACTACGGGGTGTCGTCCTCCCCGGTTCTGTCCTGGGCCTCGATTTCACCTCCGCTAGCTCGCGGAGATCCTCATCCGAGTATTCTGCCTTCCCCGACTTAGGGGTCACCGATCGGGGCGATAGTCTTTTCTCAGTGCGGTCGGGGAGTGACCCGACCGTCTCGGTTGCTGCTGACCCAGCCGATTTAATCGACTCCAGTCCCCTTTCTCCGGGACTTGCACGATTGATCCACAGTGCACCAGGGGACTCGGCGGAGCGCCTAGCCGTATCCCCCGGGGGGTCAGCAGATTGGATCGGAATGAACGTCGGCATTGGCCATAAGTATAGTGTCCCGCATTGTGGGCAGCGTGCCGCCGTGTTAACAATGCCTTCGGGCAGCCCGCATTGTAGGCAGAGCCCGACCACCGTCTCGGTGTTAGCCACCCTGACTACCAGTACCCCGCCGGGTACCGAGTAGGGCTGGGTGGATACCATAGTTCCCACAGTGGAGGAGCAGGCCATTCTTTTGGTAGGGACCACTTTCAGTATGGGTCTCTCCAGGTCAGTGGTTCCTCGCAACTGACCGGTAGAAGCTTCTGGGCCAGCCACTTCCTGCTTCGGCTCCTCCTTCCGCTGGCATAGCTGGAACCCGCCCCCAGGGGTTGCAATTATGGGCGGATCCCACAGGGGAATAGCATGCCCCTTAATTAAGGCCGCGCCTTTCTCAGTCCTGGTGGGCGCAGTCTGCGTTTTCGCGCCAATTTCCTCATCAGAGTGGGATTCTTGGGCCGCGGCTAGTTCCCGCCTTCTCCTGGCAGCTGCTTTTCGTGCAAAATATCCCTCCTTTTTGCACGTTACCTCCGCGGCCGGAACTACTTCTTGTAGTGGCGCCGTCTGGATATCAGTCCCTGGGCCCAGTGGGTGCATTCCCACAGGCCATAATTGAAAGTCACTCCCCCTGGTGGAAATCAGGGGAGGGTCCCATAGACTAAGCGGTTGACTCAGCACAGGGGCCGAGTGAGTCACTGTCCATGAAGGCGCAGTCGTAGCTTTCGCGCCATACCCCCCATCAGGGCGGGGCTCTGCTGTTCGCGCCATTCCCGGCCAGCTTTTTGCAAGTTCTGTATCAGCCATTTTCTCTGCGACTGGCCCATGCGGTCTCCCTAGCAAGCGGGAACCGCCATTTTGGGTGGCTTTTAAGCCCGAAATGTCAGTTTGTTTGCTCTTCTCGCTGGGTTCCCCCCCAGTTATCACAATGTCCTCACACTCTTCAAGGGTGGCCCCTCGGTGTCCCAGACAGGACAAAAACGGGGCAGCCACAGCCTTCGCTCCACTCCAGAGCAGATTAGTTAGAGACAGCTCAGCGACAGTTTGCTCTTCAGTGGGGCGCACGCCATGGGTGCCTTCCCCATCAGCCTCTGGTCGCCATTTTGGGCTCTCCGCACCACGCGGATCCTCCATTCCTTGGATTGTCACGCTCTCGTACCAATTATCATACATGGGGCTCCGCTCTGCGGGGCAGCCACCACACCAGTACAATAAAGATTGCTCAGATGCACCACCACATGTGTACCTGATCTAGGCTGGACTCATGTTGCACTACCTCAGGCTAGGCTCACTCTCTCAGTGTCTGCTGTAACTCCTTCCTCCCAGTCTGTGCTCCCTATGGTAAGTGTCTGGAATGGGCTAGAGTACTCTGGCTCTGCCATGCAGTACTTGGGGCGTCTACCTCTCTTGGTCAGCCTAGCGCAGACCCTCTCCAGGATTCCTGACCACGTTAACAGGCTATCCCTTCTGGCGTCCTACCAACTAGCACTACCTCAAAGTGACTCGGTCAGCTATAGCCCGGCTCCAGACCCCTCACTCCTTTCAGGCCCCTAGGTCGTCCCTGCGAACTGACTATACGCTGTCAGCCCCTGACCACCCCTAGGTCCGTCCCTACGCAGCACAGAGTGGCAGCAGACGCTCTCCCTGTTTCCCAGTGTGCCTAGCTAGAGCCTGTCCTGTTGACAGATCTGATCTCAGCAGCTCGCCTCCAAATGTAACGGTATTTCTGGCCCGGCCTGACCCACCCAATCTCACATTGGCCCCTGTGGTCTAACCGGTCCCCATTACAGTGTGATAGTGTCTGGTGGTGCACCTGTTGGCAACAGGACTCCTGAGTCTCCCGCATGATGGTGTGTGGGGAGGACCCATCCAGACAGGCAGCTGAGGTAGTGTGCGGAGTCCTACCTAGTTCCAGTGCAGCGCCTCCACCTCATCAGGGTCCCTTCGGTCACTTGGGGATGGTCCTGACGAGGAACTCCTCTGTGGTGCTCCTCTCTGTACATTCACTCCACACATGTACAAGAGAGGGTTTGTGATTAAGAGCATCTTTATTGGTTGAGGTGGGCTAACTGCCCCTCGCAGTAGTTTCTCTAGCCACTCATTGTCCCTCAGTGCTTCCCTTTGAAAGGTGTAATTCTCCTTTAATAGGGATTCCCTATCCCAGCCGGGATGTCTTTACCCTGTGCCAGGTCCCTGGACACAGTCTTCCTGTTCAGCTATTATAACATAACTCTCGCAGACTATTCAGAACTCCTACAGAACTCAGGACTCAGATAGAACTAACTATTAGACACAGTGCTGTGCCTTATGTACACTCTGGAAGCTGACACACCTCTGACATCACTAACCATGGAATCAGAGCATGTGACCACTCCCATCCATACACAGGGCACCCCACCAGGGTGTGAGGGCAAACCTCCATAATTACTGCTGGCATGCCCACAACTTACCAGGCCTTACTGTCAGCAGGAGAGATGACTGTAGCCATTTTACATGACCGCTACACACAAATGAAATAAAACATACTTTAATACATAGGATAACTTGGGCAGACTCATAGCTGTAAGGGAAATAGGACTGGGATATCTGGGCTTGAAAAACAGGAGTCACTGGGCAGCCCTGGTGTAATTCAACCCACGTACTGGCAAATCATGCCTGCACGCCAGGGAGAATTAGGAGACTACTGATATCTTTGCCCCCCCAAACTCCTGCAAACAACATGATTGCATTTCTACCCAAATATCTCACCTAAAACTTACATATAGAACGTTTCATGAGTCTTAGGCTTAGGGAACATGAAAAGTGGAAACGAAGCAAAAGGAAAAAGCAGGCACTAATACTCCGGAAAGTAAAAAAAGGTTGAATGAAATCCAGGAGAGCGTGTGCCCATAAAGACTATTTTAATGGAAACCACAAAAAATATACAGCTACATTACGGGGTACACAAACACCCACCAACGCGGCTCGAATTGCGTTGGTGGGGGTCTGTGTACCCCGTAATGTAGCTGTATTTTTTTTGTGGTTTCCATTAAAATAGTCTTTTTTTATGGGCACACGCTCTCCTGGATTTCATTCAACCTTTTTTTACTTTCCCGAGTATTCGTGCCTGCTTTTTCCTTTTGCTTCGTGTCAAATCATCCAGAAAAAACGGTAGCACGCCCCCTACTGTGAAAGAAGAAACCTGCACAGCCAAAAGGACATTACCAACTCTAACTGTGAGTTATTTTATCACAAGCACATTCTCAATTCTGACATTATATGCTGGGACACTTTATTGTGTGGCCCCTTACTACAGTGCTCGTGGGGGCCCTAGCCCACTAGTCAGATTACAATGGAGCAGTGATTAATACATGATTGTTCTGTGTCCTATGGATTGGCTATCCCTTATCCATTATCCAGGGGGTTTTCATTTCAGGAATCATTATATACATTTATTGAACGTTACAATTTTTGTACTACATATTTTGAGGTTTTTTTCAGAGCACCACACATTTTTTCCATTTTTCTATGAAAAGTGGACAGGCAGGGGACACTTTAACGTTCACATGTTATAATGCCGGGCCCCTGGCTTATGGTGCCAGGTAGCTGCCAGGGGCCCACCGTTCCAGTGGTAACCTTTATTGTATAGCCTGGTTACCCCCTTTATCGTATAGCCTGGCACCCCCTTTGGAGGGAAGTATTATGGGAAATGGGGGGGTCCCAGAGTTGAAATGAATGCGGTTCAGCTTGGGGAGACCCTCTGCTTCAATCCTGTTTTAAAAAAATTATTTTTTATAAAAAGCGAGTGACTTGCTCCTTCAGAATACTGATTTTCATGTTCGGTTAAAGCCTTACTTCACAAATGTAGTAAAGTGCTTTAAAACATTTTTTTGATTTCAACCTTCCCCAGCGATCTCATCTGTCTATCTTAACCTTGTGTCGCTCTGCTCCTTACTTCCCTTCTCCTTTCCCACTCAACCTGTCTTCACCAACCTACTAACACTTCTCTACCTCCTTTGATACCTAACCTACCAAGTCCTACTTCACGTCCCCCTTCACTCCACTTCCAGTCACCACTCCCACTATCTAACTTGCACATTTCTATAGCTTTCTGATTTCCTCACTTCTCCACATTTATTCTTCTTTCTTTCTAGCTCCCTACTTCCTCTCCTCCTTGCTCTCCCCTCTACCACTTCCTTACTACTTGCTGCATCCCTACCCCACTTTAAATTCAAGTCTACTTCCTTACTCCTTCTTATAGTATTGTCTCCTTAAATGTCTCCACTTCGGCTTATTTCCTCTCATCTACTTGCTTTTATCCTCTTACTAACTCCCTCTCTATCACTCACCCTGCCCTTACTCGCTTAATGGTTCTGCCGCTACGGCGCTATACTAATTCCCTTCCCGTATGTCTTTCTATTCTTCCCAGACGCAAAATTCAAAAAGCCCGCGTCGGGCCGGTGAGGTGACTAATCCAGGCCTGCGCGGGTCATCCGGCGCATTCTGGACGCCTTGATGGGCTTACGGCTGTCCTTGGTCTTGCTGGTGACGTCATCTGGTCGCGCCGGTGGGAGCTGGTTCCGCGCCACCTCCAAGATGGCGCCGCTCCTTCCGGGGCACAGCTGTGATGCGTATCCGGGGGGCGGCCATTTTGGAAGACGTCTCTCACCAGTGCGGAGGTGCGTGCGCCCGCTCCTGTTTCCCGCTCACCGCTCTCTTCCTGCTCCTGCGGTTCACTGTGGATTCCCGCCTTCTAGAGCTGCTTCGCCATCTTGTGTCGGGGGCCGCCATCATCAGAAAGGTAGGCCGCAAATTTTCTCACCAGGGATTCAGTTTCAGCGCAGGTTGCTTGATCACTGGACATCTGTAGTTGGGGTGTCGGGGATCACCGCTCTTTCACTCGGGGGTGAGTTTCTTTATTTGGTGACAGCTTCACCGTGGCCGGGGACCAGACCTCAAGTAGGGGGACGAGAACTGGAGGAGAAGCAAAGAAACACAGGTTGCTGAGGCCATGACACCGAGGGATTAGCCTGATACACTACAGGGGTGAACAAAGCCGGGACAGACTCTGGTTATGCATAGTATATGTTAGGTTTTATTCATTCAAGCTCAGGAAGAGCGAGGCAGGAGTGGGGGGGAGTGACCTGCTTCAAAAATCCGCATGGGCCACGCACTAGGGGGGAGGAGGGTGGATCTCCTGGGCCCTAGTGAAGTCCTTTGGGACTGGACGCGGTGGGTGAGTGAACTTCATCCCACGTTTCCTCCGGGCGGTTGGAGAGGAGTCCAGCTTCCCAAAGGCGGTGATCTCGTCAAGGAGGCGACGTCGCCGAGACGACGAGAATTCTACTGTCTTTTGTCTTGTCTAGTGTTTGTTGTGTCCCCCCAGGTGTACCCTCTTGTGTGCTCCCCCTTGTGTATTGCTGTAGGTGGTGAAGTGAGGTATTGCAGTTCGAGAAGAAGAGGAGGTCGGGATTGTGGTCCAGGTGCATCAATCAAGAACAGATATCGGCAGCAAAGTCATCTCATACTTTTAAATGAGTAAGGAACTCAGGCTAGTATCACATAACATTAAGGGGTTTAACAGCCCAGTTAAACGCAGAATCGCCTTCCGAGATTATAAGCGTAAAGGGGCAGAAATTCTGTTTCTGCAAGAAACACACTTCTCTCAAGACAACTACCCCAAATTCCTGGATAAGGACTACCCGACACACTTTTTGTCTTCCGCGAAAGTCAAAAAAAAAGGGGTGGCCATACTAATTCATAAAAGAATACCGTTCGTACCCGATAGGACTTTCAAAGATAAAGAGGGCAGATTCCTCATAGTAAGAGGTGCAATCCAAGGGTTCCCAATTACTCTAGCAACAATATATGCCCCTAATGAGACGGCCCCCGTTTTTTTCTCTACCTTCTTTGGGAAACTCAACAAAGTGGCCAGAGGTAATATCATTGTCGCTGGAGACTTGAACAGGGCACTACGGGAGGACCTTGACAGATGTTCATCCACTAATATTACACACAGATCTGACATACTAACAATTAAAAAAGGGTTACGTGACTGCCAACTACTCGACATCTGGAGGGAACAACACCAGAGACTGAGAGAATACACCTTCTACTCACACCCACATGACACATATAGCAGGATAGATTACTTCCTTGTATCCAACAGAATGGTCCCTGGGGTCTCTCGCACCGAGATCCATGATATTTCATGGTCAGACCATGCATCTATAGAGCTGCGGTGCACACTAATCCCACTAGACAGACCTAGAGCGAACTGGAAACTAAACGAAATCTTGCTGAAAATCCCAGCCCTACAGGTGGAAATTGGGGAAAAGCTCACACAATACTTCGAGGAGAATGAGGGGAGTGTGGCTACGCACTCCAGACTGTGGGAGGCCCATAAGGCTACCCTCAGGGGGGTCATTATGAATCTGGCCGCTAAACGGAAAAGAGAACGGGAGGGAAAAATTTTGAAGCTAGAGGAACAGCTAGCAGAGCTTTCCTCCCTCCACAAAAAAATAAGAATGCCCACACGTTAACTCAAATACTAGCCACTAAAACTAGTCTTAACCTCCTCCTCTCCGCCCAGGCCGAGAAGGAATTGACCTGGTCCAAGCGGAAATTTTATGAAAAAGCTAACAAGCCTGACACACTACTTGCCAATAAGCTAAAAAAACAAGCTTCCAAACTATCACATTCACGCAATTCGAAACCAAGATGGGGACCTTACCTCCATCCCAGCGAACATAGCAGGGGAATTCAAAAAGTATTACGAAATATTATACAATGGAGATAAGGTAACCCATAATCCGAAAACAAAGGAGGATTTACGGACCTTCTTAATAGAGGCACATTTACCCATTTTGAAGAGATGCGAAAGGGAGGCACTCCAGTCGGACTTCACGATGGAGGAACTCTCTGGGGTCATCAAAGCACTAAAACCGGCTAAAGCCCCAGGGCCAGATGGCTTTTCGAACTTATATTACAATAAATATTTAAAAATTCTAGCCCCCCACATGTTAAAGTTATTCAATGAAATCTTAGCAGGGGCCTCATTCCCAGCACAAATGCTCCAAGCCTCAATATCGGTGATCCATAAACCCGGAAAGGACCCGGCAGACTGTAAGAGCTACCGGCCCATTTCACTGATTAACTTGGACCTCAAAATATACTCTAAACTTATAGCCAACAGGGTGGGTAGTGTTCTTCCCGGGTTAATTCACACGGATCAAGTAGGGTTTATCGGAGGTAGACAAGCGGCAGATAACACCAGGAGAATTATTGACCTAATTGATCTGGCCCAAAAAGAAAAAATTCACTCCATGGTGTTAAGTCTGGACGCTGAAAAAGCCTTCGATAGAATAGATTGGCCCTACCTATCGGAAACACTGAGAGCATTTGGCTTTGAGGGACGCCTCCTGCAGGCCATCCTGGCGTTGTATAAAAACCCAACAGCAAGAGTGAGATATCAAGGTTTCCCCTCAGAACAGTTTGAAATCAAAAGCGGAACACGTCAAGGATGCCCGCTGTCGCCACTACTGTTCGCCTTATGTATAGAGCCTTTGGCGGCACACATCAGAAATAACCCAGATATCTCTGGTATCCCTGTGGGAGACCAAATGCACAAAGCCGCTCTATATGCGGACGATGTCATTCTCACAATAGCCAAATCTCTCACATCTCTCCCAAATGTATTCAACATACTGGGCAAATTTAACCAAATTTCGGGATTTAAGATCAATCAGTCTAAATCAGAAGCCCTCAATATTAATCTACCAAAAGAAGTTGAAAAACTGATTGACCTCAATTTTCAGTTCAAATGGCAACCCTCCGCTATCAAATATTTAGGGGTTTATCTCACAAGGGAGTACAAAACTTTATATAAAGCAAATTTCCCCAAGATCATAAAGACGCTGGGGGAGGATCTCCGAACCTGGATGAAGGGGAGCATCTCATGGATTGGGAGGATACATAGCGTGAAAATGAATCTCCTCCCAAAGATGCTATATCTTTTCCAGAGTCTCCCTATCCCTTTGGTGCAGGCGGACATCCTCTCCCTCCAGTCAAAAATTATAAAATTTATTTGGAACGGGAAAAACCCAAGAATTGCTAAAGGAATATTAAAACGTCCCATTCATCCTGCGGAGGGTGAGCGGTGCCTTGCTTGCAGGCCTACTATAAAGCAGCCCAATTAGGGCAGATTTTCCAATGGCACACAGACCCAAGCCTACGGAGATGGGTTGAGTTGGAGAAGAGATGCTGTGCACCAATTGAAATCCGAAATTTAATCTGGCTACCCAGAGAAGGGGTACGCAAGATGAACAATCCGCTGCAGACCATGGTCAATTCATTATAAGTTTGGGAGGCCACGAAATTCAAATGTAATTTGACTACCAAAACATCATTAATGACACCAATAGTGGGCAACCCAGACTTCGCTCCGGACCTGAATAGCAAAAATTTCTTGATATGGACTCAGAAGGGCTTCTCCCGTCTAAAAGATCTGGAGGGCATAACGACCATACAAACATTTGACCAAATTAAATCCTCTAAGAATATCCCAAACAAATTTTTTAGGTACCTCCAGATCAGAGATTTCTACAATAAAACGCCAATTCGACCGGCGCGAACAAATTTTGAGCAGCTGTGTTCCAGAGATACGGACACAAGGGGACTCACATCTAGAATGTACAGGGAAGTGATCTGCCAGAAGTCGCCCATTGACAATAGACTGAGTTACATGAGACACTGGGAATCAGACCTAGGAGAGACTTTAGAGGACGACGAATGGGACAGAATTATACAGGCGGCGGCGAAAAGCTCAATCTGCACCACATTAAAGGAGAACGCATATAAAGTCCTTATGAGGTGGTATTACTGTACACTCCGACGCGCTTAGCGAAATTTGTAAAAGGCTACTCCCCTCTCTGCCCTAAACAGTGTGGGGAAGCAGCTGACCTCCGACATATGTTGTGGTCTTGCACTAAGGGGGCCCCTATTTGGGAACAAATCAGAGATTGGATTCAGCGGATTCTCGATTTGGAGATCCCCCTGGACCCGTGGCTGTTCCTATTGGGCATGCGGATCCAGGGTCTGTCAAATGCGTCGCATAAATTAATCGCGCATTTTGCTACAGCCACAAGATGTGAGATCGCAGCATTATGGAAACAGCAGGAGATACCAATTATCCCTAAGATCAAAAACAGAATTTGGCATGTCTGCCGGATGGAACAATTAACGAGTTTAGTTAATGACTCCGGCACAAATGTTCTAAAGGTCTGGGATCCATGGTTGACCCAGGTAGACATCCCAGGAGTGGACGCCACCTCAATCTTGCACTAATTAAACTAGGTGCGTTCTCCTTTAAGGGCAGATTAGACAACACGACTCAGCGACGCACAGTTAGCAGACCTTCATGTAGTCATAGAATAGGGAAAAACAAATAAAAGAAAGAAACCTCAGAAGAACCTGTCCCAGTTAAAACCCTTAGCTATTGCCTAAAAGGTTGAACAAGAGATATCTAAAAAACTGCACCAGAGCCTGGCAACCTACCACCTCCCTCCCACCCCTAACCTCTTTCCCTGTCCCCTTGTCAAGTTCGTCTGGTCTTGTTTGTAAAGTGTTAAGTGGATGTGTCTTCGAGGCGTCATTACATGTGTTTAACAAAACTGGAAATGTAATAATGGGCTGTGGAACATTGGCTGTATTTGTACTTTCCAATAAAAATTTAAAGTTGAAAAAAAAAAAAAACATTTTTTTATATTGCATTGAGTAATGGAAACCCAGGACAGTGTTGGTGCTAGCTAGATATAAACACTCCAGACATGTACCAATCTTTAAACCCTTGGGTATTTAATGTTGGTACAGATAAGAAGCATGGCTTACTCCAACCCGTTTACCCTGTGGTCAAAATATTAGTACAGCTCAACCCCGTTATAGCGCAATCTGCTATAGCGCGAATCCGCTTTTAATGCTGTCTGAGCGTGGCTCCCGATTTAAAAACATCTCCAAGGTTTTATTTTTATATAATATTCAATGCATTATTGCTAACAGACACACGCTGATACACATATATACACACACCCCTACACCATGCGGGAATTGAACCCATGATCTTTCATATGCTGGTGCAATTCTCTAGCTGCTACACCACAGTATTGGTGTGATGAATCTGACTCTATAAACAAACGTAACATCTACTGCACAGTGCAGTCCATGGGTGATCAGGGTTCAATTCCCGCATGTGTATTATATAAAATGTATTCACTGTTGGGCTGTCATTGATCAGAGAAGGGTCATGTGACCCTCCTGCGCTCAAAAGTCAGTCAAATTGAAAGCTTGGGAGAGCGTATGTAAGCACCTCGGAGCCTGATGAAGTGGAGAGAGCTGCAGATGCCGGGTAAGTCCTCGCAGAACCGTACTTCCTGATTGCGCCGACCATTTCGCGATCCTGGTTATAACGTGCTCATTATGTGGACCAAGAGCACCGCGTTATAACGGGATTCAGCTGTATTAAGGGTTTCATATTTTTTTTTTTCATTTACAAACCTACTTTACATCCCTATCATTAAAAAATATATATATATATATATATATACACACACACACACACACACACACACACACACACACACACACACACACACACACACACACACACACAGTTAGGTCCGGAAATAATTGGACACTGACAGAATTTTCATAATTTTGGCTCTGTACGCCACCACAATGGATTTGAAATGAAACAACTGAGATGCAATAGAAGTGTAGACTTTCAGCTTTAATTCAAGGGGTTGAACAAAAATATCGTATGAAACGTTTAGGAATTGCAACCATTTTCATACACAGTCCCCTTATTTCAGGGGCTCAAATGTAATTGGACAAATTAACACAATCATAAATAAAATGTTAATTTTTAATACTTTGTCGAGAATCCTTTGCAGGCAATGACTGAAGTCTGGAACGCATGGACATCACCAAACGCTGGGTTTCCTCCTTTGTGATGCTTTGCCAGGCCTTTACTGCAGCTGTCTTTAGTTGTTTTTGGTCGTGAGTCTTTCTGCATTAAGTTTTGTCTTCAGCAAGTGAAATGCATGCTCGATCGGGTTGAGATCAGGTGATTGACTCGGCCATTGCAGAATATTTCACTTCTTTGCCTTAAAAACATCCTGGGTTTCTTTCGCAGTATGTTTTGGGTCATTGTCCATCTGTAAAGTGAAGCGCCGTCCAATCAACTTCACTGAATTTGGCTGAATCTGAGCAGACAATATATCCCTATACACTTCAGAATTCATCCGGCTGCTTCTGTCTTCGTTCACATCATCAAAAACCACTAGTGACCCAGTGCCATTGTAAACCATGCATGCCCATGCCATCACTGCCTCCACCGTGTTTTTCAGATGATGTGGTACACAGCAACTCTCTTTTTTAGATGTCCTCATTACACAGACTAATGGGGAGTTACATACTGATCTTTTTAGAAAGGATACATACAGAAATGCCATTTTAAGGGCAGATAACCATCATCCTCCTTCTCTTATTGATGCATTACCTTTTTCACAGAAAGTCCGGGTCTGCAAAATCACGAGCAGGAAGGATAATATTGAACCAGCTATTGGAGAACTACGTAGTAGATTCCTGGCTAGGGGATATCCTCCTGCTGTGTTAGACCGGGCACTGGATAAAGAGGTAAGTGCTACCAAAAATAAGAAGGAGGACAGGCTTGTATTTACCACTACGTACAGTCATAAGCGAAGCAGAGGAAAAGACCTCCCAGCCCGACGCTACAAGCCTGGTAGACAGCGTGTATCACGCGCAGGCTGTATTAACCCCCAGCACATCGGAGACCAACCATGTAGGAATAAGCACTGTAGCTGTGATGAATCCTTGATCACATTGAACGGGAAAACACTGGACACGATGGGCCCTTGGTCCCTCTAAGGATTCATTTTGCTGGGGGTTAATACAGCATGCGCGTGATACACGCTATCTACCAGGATTGTAACATTGGGCTGGGAGGTCTTTTCCTCTGCTTCGCATATTGCTGGTTTGGCCACGGCTGCTCAGCCTGGAATTAAGACTTTCATTATTGACATTATAAGAAGAGGCTTATACCCCGTGAATATGTATGTAATCACTTAATTGGTGATTTGAGAACTGGAGTGCTATCGTTATTTTTTTTTCTAACCATTTATTTATTTATTTTTTGTGGCATCTATTTATTCACATTTTTTCTTTCTGTGGAACATTTTTTTTTATTTCTCTGGAGTGAGTATTCGTGCTATTCCTATCCTGTGTGTTTTTTATTATGGAAGATTATGTAGAAGTGGAGGATGAGGAAGGGGTTACTGATACCTATGCCTTTAACTGTGGAGACACTCACCGTCAGAGGAGGGCAGAGTCAGTTTTTGATGAAGGTGCTAATTTCATCTGTGAAGAGCCTGCTGACTTAATTACCCACTTCCTTACATTGGAAAAACTGTTATCACAGGACATTAGGTATTGGTGGGACATTACCACTCTTGAGAACTATGCTAGAGTTAAAAGGATTCCGTGAGGCTTACGCTTGAAAAAGGTACCGTCCTTTGGCTTTATTAATAAAGATTTTGAGAATGACTGGAAAGCCATATTAGATCATTGCTCATTTAAGCTAATCAAATTGATCATTAAGTATAAGCTAAATTAAAAAAAAGAAAGTGAGAGCCAATGTGAAAGTCCTACAGGATAAATTGAAAGGTTGCAGAAAAATGGAGAATTTTATTAAATATGACCAAACACTTTTAAGCAACGTGGGTGCTATGGAAAAGTCTCTAATGATTAAGAAACAACAAAAGTTTGATAGGGACAAGATAGACTATGAGAAGCAGCAAGTTTATATATGGCAACGCTACACTACAAACGCACAAAAGTCACAACCAAAATCTGGTTCTAAATATCAGAATAATAAAAAACAAGGTGACTCCAAGAACCCGAATAAATCCATCCTAAAACGCCATGGAAACGCTTCCAGTTTTGAGTCAGATGGTTCTGACTATGAGAGTCGTTCACTAGGCGTTTCCTTTTGTGATGATGATGATAATTGGCGAGTTAGATCTACCTCCCCTGAAACCGACTCTTCACAAAAATCTGTTATGATGCCCTCTCGGAAAGAAGATAAACCTTCATACTCCTTGTTTCAAAAGGAGTCAAAAAACGAAAGAGGACAAGGAGATCATCAAAGAAGAGAAGGGGGAGGGGGATCCGGGGGATCGAGCAAAAGAAAGAAATATGCATAGGAGAAGTTGTGGATAATGTTATCAACATTTCACATAAGACTCTTACAGATGACCAGATTGCGGTTCTAAATAGAGGTTTAAATTTTGCCCCATACCAAGATTTTAATTTATTCAATACCATCATTGATCTCCAAAAATTAATTCGCAAATTGTCTCTTAAAAAATATTTTAATAGAAAAAAGGGACAACAGAGGTTCCACTATATTCCACTGATAGAGGTCTAGCTGAGAATGTTGATGGTATTGATGTTTCAATGGAGAATTTGGATTTGCATTCATTTCGTGAACAATGTGCTTTATCAGATCTTAGAGATCTTTATGATGAACAAAATCAGGATTTGGAGCCTGAGATCCCTTCCTCATTCAGCTTCTTTGGGCAATTACACTTAGGTCTTAAGAAGAAATCAACCTTTTGCCCTCATATTTTTAACAATCATAATATTAAGACCTTTGAGAAGCTGGTTGAGAGGGATCTCAGGTTATTGGCTAGGGGTATTGTACCCCGGGGGGTTCCCTCTTTAAATAAAACGAATCTGTCAGATATTGACTTCCAGGAGATGATTGCCCTCAGGGAAGATAGGTCTATTACAATCAAAAAGGCTGATAAGGGAGGGACCATTGTGGTGCCCTCTTCTTCAGATTATCAGGCAGAGGCACTTAGATTACTTGAGGATGTTGAATCTTATACAAAATTGACATGATCCCACATGTGAGTTTTTACACCTTTTGAAAGAGATTCTTGAAGAAGGAAAGGCCCTATTTGTACTTAACACAAAGGAATATGAGTTTCTCTACAATGCCTCACCTATTGTGCCCATCTTCCACCATCTCTCAAAGATCCATAAGTCACTTGTCCGCCCTCCTGGGCGGCCCATTGTGGCCAGTATTGGATCTTTGGGAGATGGGTTATCACGCTACATTGATGGTTTTTTACAGCCACTGGTAAAAAATCTGCCTTCTTTTCTGAGAGATTCTATGGATCTTTTATCCGCTATAAAAAATGTTATGATAGAAAAAATTAAACTAAACATATACTAAGCGCTTAACCTATTAGCCTAACTTAACAATACACGATAATGATGGATAAGTGCTCTAAATGTTGGAATTCCCTTACAAAGATACAACAATAAACTAGTGAATTCTACAGACTAATATAACAAACTGAGAAGACGGCTGCCTAAGTATTGAAAAACCACAAACCTATCCACAAGGTAAGTACAACAATAGCTTAAAAACAAAAATAAAACAAACAATGAAAGAAAACAGAAATAGTCCTTGGCGCACTATCTGGTATATAAACCTGCAGAAAAATGAAGTCCAAAGATCTTGGTAGTGAGGATTGTTGGTCCGGAATCCAATCGTACTCAAAGTCCTCTGAGGTGGTGGAATCAGATTTGTGCGAATGATGCTTTAATGCATGCCAGACCAATATGATTGGGTTCAAAGCAGGATCTTAATGAATGTTGCAGATGTGTTTTGGGGTCAATATCTTGGAAGGACTGGTGACCACTCCAGATGTGAAGTATTCAGAAATGTTACGTTCTTCCCTCTGAGCAATAATGACCTTCTGTATGTAGACTCTCTAATATGAGGAAAAAGCCTTAATGGACTGGTCATGCACAGCTGCATCTAAAGACTTAGTAAACAATTATTTGGAAGTCTGACTCCTCCTCCCTGTCAGACTTCCAAATAATTGTTTACTAAGTCTTTAGATGCAGCTGTGCATGACCAGTCCATTAAGGCTTTTTCCTCATATTAGAGAGTCTACATACAGAAGGTCATTATTGCTCAGAGGGAAGAACGTAACATTTCTGAATACTTCACATCTGGAGTGGTCACCAGTCCTTCCAAGACATTGACCCCAAAACACATCTGCAACATTCATTAAGATCCTGCTTTGAACCCAATCATATTGGTCTGGCATGCATTAAAGCATCATTCGCACAAATCTGATTCCACCACCTCAGAGGACTTTGAGTACGATTGGATTCCGGACCAACAATCCTCACTACCAAGATCTTTGGACTTCATTTTTCTGTCAGGTTTATATACCAGATAGTGCGCCAAGGACTATTTCTGTTTTCTTTCGTTATTTATTTTATTTTTGTTTTTAAGATATAAAAAATGTTAGTTGGAAAAAGACTTTTAGATGGGTGACATTGGACGTGATGTCACTTTACTCAATCATAGATCACGAGCAAGGGATTCGAGCAGTGGAATTTTTTCTTGATGCTTCTACATTGTCCATTTCATTACGTGCCTTTCTTTTGGATTCTATTATGTTTCTGCTCACCCATAATTATTTTTCTTTTGATGCACAATTTTATCTTCAGACACGGGGTACTGCTATGGGGACGTCATTTGCCCCCTCTTATGCTAATTTGTTTGTGGGTCTTTGGGAATCCACACACATTTTCGGTGCTGATAATTCTTTTCGTCATCAGATTATTTTCTATAAACGGTATATTGACGATTTGATTATGATTTGGGATGGGGATTTATTATCACTGCATGCCTTTATTCATACACTTAATACTAATTCTTTAAATCTTAAATTTACTTATGAAGAACACATGAATCACATCAATTATTTAGACATTACTTTATTTATTGACACGACAGGCACTATTCAAACGGACATTTTTAGAAAGCCTCATTCACGTAATACTTTATTGGAAGCAGACAGCAGTCATTCTAAATCATCATTCGAAGTATACCCAAGGCTGAATTCCTTCGACTAAGACGGCTTTGTTCAAATGACGATTTATTTGAGCATCAAGCAGAGGAATTAAAAACTCGATTTGCTCAAAGAAAATATAATCACACTGATATTGAAGCAGCATATCTGTGTGTCAAATCTACAAACAGGATCGATTTGTTATCGAACTCGTCTGTGAAGTTCAAGAAGAAACATGAATTGGATCGAGTGACGTCTCCTCTATTTGTCACCCAGTTTAGTCGCCAGGCTGAACAGATTCGTTCTATCATTTATAAACATTGGGGGACCCTCACTCTTGATAAGGACCTACATAGTTCAGTTAACCAGGGTCCAGCCATTACTTTTAGGAAATCCAAATCCTTATCTGACTATCTTTCTCCAAGATTGTTTGACTCTAAGAAGTCTAACAAATCTGTTTAAAATAAAAGGTTTTTTTAAATGTGGAAAATGTTGCGTTTGCTGCTATGCGAAACCAATTAAGTCTATTAAGACTATTTATTCTAAAAAGAACTATAGGATCCCATCCTTTATTAATTGTGACTCACAATTTGTCATATACTTTCTTACCTGTGGCTGTGGCCAAGGGTACGTGGGCTGCACTATACGCCCTGTTAAAAACAGAATCATGGAGCATATACGTTCCATTAAAAGAAAAGATTTCATGTTACCAGTTTCAAAACATTTTACTGACTGTCCTTCAGGAGGTCTATCAAATGTTCATTTTTCTGCTGTAGAACTGGTGCCCATGCCCATGAGAGGGGGTGATAGATTAAAGCTCCTCAACCAGCGGGAGATGTTTTGGATCCATTCTTTGGATACATTATCCCCTGCAGGAATTAATACAGAATGGGATCTAGAAAAGGTGAAGGGAAACACAAAATGGATGTGCCCCCTAAAAGAATTCACTTAAATGCACACCATAACAGTGTAAAAATTAACTTTTAATAAATTTACTTAAAACATATATTACCAAAGTAATGTGTAATGTGAATTAAAAATATATTAAATCAACGCTATCAGGCAACCTTGTCGTCAGTTATAAGTTCATACTATCCCATTTAACCACTTAATAATGGTGGGATATGGAGGACACAGATTGCTAGGAGTCAGGGTGTTAACCCCTCTGGAGCAACGGTGAGACCCAATAATGGAAGTGTATAGATGTACACAAGTGAGTGGCCAATGGGTTAAATGTCCAGCTACCTTGCTAGATCAGCCAGCACTGCGCACTATAATGGAGACTTTAGTGTGTTAAAATAAGAGTGCTAGAGTGATAAAGCTGGCAAATGCAGTGATAATGGTAGTACATACACTGCTTGTCCGGGATGGGAAGGGAGCGAAGATAGCAGGGATACACCATGAAAAATAAAAAATAAATGCATACAATAGTGTAATAAGTTCTTTTCAATCTGGATAAAACATGTATGTCTTGGCTCTATAGCAATGCCTACTTACAGCAGGTCAAAAGGTAAAAAGCATTGATCTACACAGCAGGTAGAAAGGTGTCAGGATCTTCAGGAACAACAGCCCAGGTTTACAGCATAAGAAATCAGCACCTCAGCTCAGACGTCAGTAGATGTGAGTGGATCAGAGACATGCAAAAGACAAAATGTCCTGGGGGTTTGTGTTTACCTGGACACAGGTGGGCGGTGCTTTTGAGGGTGTAAACCATATAAGAGTTTGATTAAGACCAGTGAAACTACTCTTTGATAAAGCGCACCATGCGAGAGGTTTCTCTTTTTAATTAGTTATGTCCCAATAAATAATTTGTTATTTTTTCTATTAGCCTCCAGTTCTCGTTTTTTCATAGTTGTGATCCAAGTCTTTTCCTTCCTGCTTACTACGTACAGTCAAGCTGGTGGTTTTATTAAATCTACCAGTCTTAAACACTGGCATATTCTGCAAAATGATGATATATTATCTGAAAGTTGCTGTGTACCACCAATGGTGGCATTCAAAAGAGGGAGGAATCTGGCGGATAGCCTGATACATGCAGATAATGAGGGTAACTACAGAACTCCTCATTTTCTGGAGGGTGGCAGACCGGGTAACTTTAGATGCATGAGCTGCTCGGTCTGTAACAGTCTGACTACCGGTAGTCAATTCAGTCACCCCCCAAAGCGGGAGAATCATAAAAATTAAAAATAGACGCCCCACAGCGTGTGCTCCGCTGCTACAGAGACTGGAACAGTGAAAGACATTATTGCTTGGCACGGCGAATTGGCTGTACTGCTGTTCAGCTGAACTGGAGACCTCCTAAGTACTACCTTGAGGCTGAGGGCTGTACTAACAGCTAACCGATTGGAAGACCACCCAGGCCCTACCCCCGAGGCTGAGGGATTGAGAAGGAGAGAGCCACGACATCTCTATTGGCGTCCGTTGGTGCTTGGGTAACATTAACCCTGAAATGATTGTTTTTTCTATCTAAATGTACGCTTAATACTCACCTTTATTTTGTGGTTACTAATATAATTTTTAATGCACTATGAGCGTTGTGCGCTGTGTTTTTTTGTATTTCTGTTTGCTATTAGGGGGTATTTGAGCCATCCCTGGTGCCACAGCTGCAGACGTTCCATATACTCTACGTGTTTAAAGGTCACCTCTTTTTGTACATCACTATATCACCTCACTTTTATTGATTGTAGTAGCGCACTATATCTTTTCACATTTTCTCACTCCAGATAGGGAGACTTTCTTATTGAGACGTGAAGCATTCTGGATACATGCTTTAAATACCAGCAACGGTATGGGTCTTAATGAGCAACAGAATTTAAAATGCTTCCTTAATAGAAGGTAATTTTTTGTCTTTCTACAGGCATATTTGATCTTGCACCATCCATGGACTCTGCACTTACCTATTGGGAAAATTATCCTTTTTGTGTGGTTTTTTTCCCTTCCCTCCCTCCCCCCCCCCCCTGGCTGTGTGTACCCATTTCTGACTAGGTATACACACTAGTATATTCTAAATACTGATGTACTGCATATTCTTATGTGGCATTTCACGGTAACTTTGCAGGATTATACTGATGTCATCAGCAGTATACAGTCACATGTTTTTAATAGTATATTGCTGTATTAGTTTTGTGCACATATGCTTTATGAATATTTTGGTGTGTGGTTTATTTACACTTTCAGGGTGATTTATAGGAGTGTGTCACTCCTCCCTGCTCTGACACTGATCCCATGGCGACGGATACATCTTTGTCCAGCCCTGTGAGTACAGTCTTGATTGGTGCACACCCCCCCCTTCCCCCCGACGGGCGGGTCACGCTGACGTCATCATGGGGGAGTGTTCAGTCTGGGGAGAGGTGTGGCTGTGGCTGCATTCCTCCAAGACAGCTCTATGCTGTATTGCCAGGGATTTAGACCTAGACGTCTGACGTCACTAGGGGGCGCCATATGGTAGCTCTGACATCACTAGGGGGCGCCATATGGTAGCTCTGACGTCACTAGGGGGCGTCAACATCCTGGTTATGTGGCAGAGCGGGGAGAGTATCAGGGGGGTGGTATATATTGTGACTGTTTTCTTGTGTTTGGTAGCCTTCACCTTGAGAAAGGCAGTATTAGACTGCCGAAACGTTGGACTTTATGGCATATTAAACCTCCTTTGAGTAAGACCGTGTGCCTGCTTCTTCTTCTTTGTCCGGCTACAGGAAGGGTCAGGAGACAGGGAGGACAGAGGCAGGAGAAACCCATCTGACTCCGGCCTTGCCTGTCCCTACGAATACAAACATACAACCCCTCACTGAATAACATAGCCCTAATCCCATGTAATAATCCTGGGTGTAAACAAAATAATGGTTTTATGAATATTGTAATGGTTTATTAGGGACCTAGGAGGTGGCTAGTGGTGCTGTTATGTGTATTTTTGTTTATTGTGGGTAGTGGGGGTGGATGAACGGGGTATTGGCCCCAAGGATGGGTGTTTAGGCCTACCGGGTGGGGGGGGGGGGGTAGCGGGAGGGGTTAACCCCTTCATTACCTTAGCGTTATTAACCACGAAGTTAAAGAAGAGGTTAAGTCATCCTGCAACCCCCTGGCAAGGCCTAAACACCCACCCAGGGCCAAATACCACCTTCACCCACCCCCGCTACCCACAATAAGCCTGGCACGGGTGTATAACCCCTTCATTGCCTTGGCGGTAATGAAGTTGCCTGTAAATGCATTTTTTATGCATCGGATTCATGCCGGGGGTCTCTGGTGCTGATATTAATGGATATCAGCTCTGGGACACATGCATGTTATTTTCATCGCAGCTTCACCCCACCTTCTTGCCAACTTTTGTGGCGGGACAATTTGGAGAAGAAACAGCAATTTTAAAGTGGCGATCAGCCGCAATAAGCTGATCAGGGCTTATAGAATTGAGCGTGTTTGAAAAACTGGCGATCAGTGCTGAAAAGTGGCTTATCACCGCGCGTCTGCCGATTTTATTTATTTATTTATTTTCCGGCAAAAAAAACCCGGTTATTTTTGCTCTAATCGCCAGCTTCTCTGGGCTTTCTGAATCGCTGTAGGCTTTTTTGGCTATAAACTGGTGATAAGTGGCTTATCGCTGCTTACTGCATGAGGGCCTTAGGGAGGATTTGTTCCTGTAAAGTACACCTAGTTTGGCATAGGATTTGGATGTCAGGGTATCAATGTGCATCCCAAATGTTAAATGGGAGTTGAACTATATGCCCAGATATTTCAAACAAGTAACAGGGGCTAGGATGGTATTAGAGCTGGTTTTTATCTGAAGCTCTGTCATTGGCAGCTTTAGCAATTTAGCTCTGGTCCCAAATACCATTGTTACAGTCTTGTCAGTGTTTAAAATCAGTTTGTTTTGGGAAATCCAGTTTCAAGTCTCAAAAAATCAGATTGAAGTATGTGTTCAAGGTCAGAGAGGCGAGGGCTGCGTGCATATAGGATCAGATCCAAGGCCTCTCACAATAACCTGTTAGGAATATTATTTTCTCATCTATCCGACATAAGTATAAAATATACTCTACCAAGACCCCTAATACAGAGTTACCCACCTTATACGGGAGCAGCTGCCAGACGAGTACAGTAAATGTATCTTATTTCTTTTACCACTGGAGGGCAGCGTGGAGTTGCAAGGAGTGGCGCCCGTAAGGACGATGTGCCAGTTAGGCGGAAGGAGACGCGCACACACTTTTATGTGAAACGGATATTTTTGGGGAGGGATTTAGTAGTCTGAGTGAGAAAATTGATATTTTGTCACAATGGAAAAATGGAAAAATTAACCATTTAAATATGCACAGATTTTATCCCACGTTTGGAAATTAGGGATGTTGCCTAAAAGTCTGAGAATGCATTAAGTGCCACCCACGGGCTTTAATGAAGCAGCATTTGTGGGATAAAGGGAACAGCATCCTGTATAAAGGTATTTTGGGCTCGATATAAATAATTGAAGCCAAAAACTAATATTAAGTAAATTGAGAATGGAAAAATATTCAGCACAAACGTACAGAATGTGATATTCTGAGAGATCTTACAGATGTTATCAAATCCCACAATGAATATATAGAAAATGTCTGTATAGAACGAGTCAAACAAGAATATGCCAATAAAACGTTTAATTGGGAGATACAGGGGCCACAATTCAGGTCAGTTAGCTGGAAGAAGGGAAGCCGGTCAGCCAGAAGAGCAGGTCCTCCGGTCAGCCAGAAGAGCAGGTCAGCCGGTCAGCTCTGAGATCAGCATTACTTATATCCCCTAAACGTTGTCCCCTGCATGTAATGCGCAGAACAGCCTGCACTGCATATACTGTACATGAGATACTTAACCCTTTCTTTTCGCTCGACTCTAATCTGAATGATTTGCTAATTGGTTTGTAATTAGAGAGATATTTGTAGCAGAATCCCATGTATGTTCTTTTTACCTTTTTAGATACCGTTTTGTGTAATAAAAGATATGAGATCAGAGGGGCTTCCTGTTTGCACTCGTGTTTTGGCAGAAGTGTATATGTGACCCTATAAATCTCCCTCACACCCGGCTTGGCAGCGTGGCACTAGTGCAATGACCTGGGGAAGAATCACTGAGCTGTTAGCAATAGATACAACGGATAGAAAAGACACTACACATAGGTTGGATTAAAGAGAGTATTTTATTGAAATAATGAATCTCTTTGCTGGTAGGGGCCTGCAGCACATTGCAGAGCAATATAGTAACACGCAGAGCAATGCACTGCAGGCCCCTCCGGCAGCAAAGGAGTGAAGACCAATGCAGGGTGTATAAAGATCTCACTGATAATTCATGCACAAAGGGCAATTTGTTGCTGTGATCCAGAGGAAGGCGAAACATAACCCCTGCTGTGCAATGGGGGAAAAAAATTCCTTCCTGACCCCATTAAATGGCGATCGGAGGGTCCCTGGATCACTGCGCAGTGAGATCAGATGGAGCAGCACAGATCAGCGTTGTTATACACAGGGGCACACTCAGTATATAGAGATGTGGGTGATGGGGCCCTTGTGCCCCTGTGTATAACTCACCTGCTCCCCCATCCCCCTGCATATCTATCCCATTCACCCCTTTTCCTCCCGCATACCTCGCAGGGCCGGCCGGCCATTAGGCGGTCGCCTAGCGCGCAAAGGTCCTAGGGGCGCATTAATAATCATTATTATTTTTTTTCTTATTATTTCTAATTTATTTATCTTTTTTTTTAAATTATTATTCTTTTTTTTTATCCAGTATTTTGGCGCCCTTTTGTTTTTATTTTGCGTCGATAGCTACGCCACTGTTTATTTTATTATTTTATTTATCTTGTTATTTTTTATACAACTGGGGCACAAATTTTAAGTTTCGCCTCGGGCGCATGAAACCCGTGCTCCGGCCCTGCTCCTTGTTCTCTCTCACCCTCTCACGCCCAATATCCCTATCTCCCTCTAGTACCTGCCCCTCCCGCAGCCTTCCTGATCTTATCTGCCTCTCCTGCGGTCAAACCAACTTCTCAGGGCCCCTAGAATACCCCTGTATCTACGCCCTGGCTCCTCTGCTACCTGCTCCCGGCTTCTTCTCCGCCTAAAAAAGGTGAAGCAGCAGATCTGTCCGCACCTCTCGTATTCTCCTACCTGCTCCTGGGGTCTTCTCCTCCGCCTAAAAAAGGTGAAGCAGCAGATCCGGCCACACCTGTCGTATGCTCCTTGGTCATCGTACACCACGTCTGCCTCCTCGGCCGCCTTGTAGCCCACCTCATTGTTCCACTTGACGCCCGCTTTTTCGTATGCCTCGTCGTCCGCCTCGTAGCCCGCCTCGTCGTCTGGTGGCACAAAGGGCACCACCTTCGTGCGTGTCCTGACCTGCAGGAGACATGAAGTGTTTGTAACCAGGGACAGTGATACTCTGTATCGCAAGAGCTCCTGTGCCACTTATACCCCCTCCGCAATACCACGTTATACCGCCCTCCACAGGGCAAATACCCGTTATACCCACCTCCCCAGGCCCAGTACCCAGTTATACAACCCTCCCAAGGCCCAGTACCCTGTTATACACCCCTCCCAAGGCCCAGTACCCTGTTATACGCCCCTCCCCAGGCCCAGTACCCTGTTATACACCCCTCCCCAGGCCCAGTACCCTGTTATACACCCCTCCCAAGGCCCAGTACCCTGTTATACACCCCTCCCCAGGCCCAGTACCTGTTATACCCACCTCACCAGGCCCAGTACCCGTTATACCCACCTCACCAGGCCCAGTACCCATTATGTACCCCTCCCCAGAAGGTCATATTTCTATTTATCAAAAATACATTGAGTAACCTCTGGTTTTCAGGCATGTCCTAGGGGAGTTATCACAGAGACACAGAAACGTCGCTGAGTTTGGTGAGTAACTCCCTTAACCTCTCAGCAGTTGAATTCCCCATTAGGCGCTTAACACGTTAAAAACAAGCGTTGCTATTTCTCTGCATGAAGTTGCAGGTAATTGGAAGAGTTACACAGTGACGGCTATTTCATCACTCACCTTCTTCTCCCGAAACGGTCTTTTCTGTCTTATTTCCGGCTTCACATCGGATATCCATATCCATTCTTGGCCTCTGATCTGTATGCAAGACAATGCTTTAAGACAGGGTTGCGCAACCTTTTTCCCTGCTCCCCCCTCCCCCCTCCCCCCTCCCCACCTTGTCTCCGACGTTCTGATGTAACGACGTCATGTGATATCACGTTGCTATGGCAATGCCACATCATGTGACGCCACGTTGCTGTCGCCAGAAGCCGCCGGAGACAAGGAAAGGGAACTTACAGAGGACTTGCGCGAGATTTCCGGCATTTAATTTAAATGCTGTGGGGAAGAGCGAGGGGCCACTGTAAGCGCCGAGCCCCTCCTCCCAAGAAAATGTCGCGCCCCTCGATTTGCACACCCCTGCTTTAAGAGATATTCTGGGACCCTCCAACTCCTCCATCGGACCCTTCCTCATACTCATATTGACTGACCTTGCAGTGCTCTGCCCTGACTTGCACTGACCTGCTATGATGCCTCTCAAAATACCATGCTAACTCATTCTGAACATACATGTGTCCTTTCTACATGTTACTCAGCTTGTATGGGCCACAGACAGCTTTCCCGGGGTCCAGGACTAGTTTCCACCGGGGACCCTCACCCATGGGTCGGCGACCTTGCGAGAACCCAACCCACCCCCCCCCCCAACCTGTTTTCTCTTGCACTGCCATAGACTACAACATTTCGGCCTGCTGGTCTTTTTCAGGTAAAGTGGCTAAACCCACTAAATCCAGCAAAGAAAGGCCAGCAGCCAAAACATTGTAGTCTGTGGCACAAGAAATTATCTTTTTTTATTCAAATCTGTGTGCCCTTTTCCATCAATCTTATTGTATACATTGGACGAAATGCCGGTCTTCCCTGAGACTAAGGGGCACTGGTAAAAGTATCACTAATTGTTTTTTTTGGTATGCAGCAAATCCCCATCATTTTTGCGTTCTCTTGCTCTGCCCCAATCTGACACACCACCTTGCTCTCTCACCCCCCTCTTACACTCCCCCATCACCCTTTCCTTCCCCAAAGGTTGTCCTTTAATCAGATCTTACCCAAATTGTCTCCATCTCCCTTGGAAATGTTCTGTCTTTAAGCTGTGTGGCTCCTCTTGATCCGAACTTTCTTAGCTGACCCCTTTAGGTTTCGGCTCCGAGGGTCTAAAAAATAAGCGACTCCGAAAAGATGTGAAATATGCACAAGGGTCCTAAAATATTTATCTAATGGGGCTCTGAGGGGGAGACTTAAATACTAGTTAATATAATCTATTTAACTAACAAATATGATCTATTAAACTAAGAAATATAATGTATCAAACTAAATAAATATCTATTAAACTAATAAATAGAATCTATTGTACTAAGAAATATAATCTATTCAACTAAATAAATATAATCTATTTAAAAACAATACAATAAAAAGCTGGAGAAATGATACGTCAACCAAGCCACAGATTTGATGCCAATGAGCGTTGAACTCCTTGCAGATCCACCGTCAGCTGGTTGTGGCAGAAAGTGGTGACATGCAGTAGAACAGAGTGGTTGAGCTGTAACCACGGCAGTCAGGTCAGAAATCAACACAATATTTTTTGAAATTTAGAATGAGAATGTTCAATATGTCACATTCTGGGCTCAGACCCTGAGCCCTGTCACATGTTAGCAGCTTGTGATAATAGAAGATATCCATATACTGGGATGTGATAAGAGACATGAAGGTCATTTTATACTGGGTCCCATAACCTGCTTTATATGAAGTATCATTTTACACTAATTAGTAGAGATGCTACATTTTGAAAAATAGCGCTTTTGGCGACATTGTTCATTTTCTCTACAAATGATAAATGAAAAAGTTGGATAAAACGTTATATGTGTGTGTGCGCGTGCAATATATATATATATATATATACACATATACATACATACACATATAGTATGTTTATATATATATATCATACTATATGTATATATATTGTCTGTTTTATACACACATACACGTGTGTGTATATGTATGTGTGTGTGTGTGTGTGTATATGTGTGTGCGTGTGTATATATATGGTATAACCCAGAGGTGCGCAAAGTGGAGGGCGGGAGATTTTTCGGGGGGGGGGAGGCGCACGGGCGGTTGCAGAGGCCCCGCGCACTTCCTCGAGGCATTAAAATTAAATGCCGGGGGATCGCGTGAGGCCTCTGCAATGCTATTACTTACCTTGACTCTGCCGGCGTCACTCGTGTCCATGGCAACGCGGTGTTAAATTACGCCGCGGGGTCATGTGACGTCACCCTCGTCAAATGCCGCTGCCAGTCACGTGACGCCGCATCAAGGTAAAGGAGGGGGTGGGGGCGCGAGCTCCCCTGGTATAACCAATAAATAATATAGCTGATATAGCAATTTGGTTGTGGCTAGAGAAAGATTATAGTGGCAGTGAGAATTAGTGGCCAGAATTAATAACTAAAAAGTAGCTGTAATAAAATAATAATAAACACTATGCCTAAACACAATAACAGTCCAGAAACTTAGCTCTAATAGCTATGTTATAACTCAATCATAAAAGGATCCAATTCGGGCATCCTCTGGAGTCCTGGCAGCTCTCTTCGGGGAAACAACCACCTCCTCGATAGATACCTAAACAAAAAAAAAGAAGAGAAAGCGCCCGCTCCATGTGTAAATTCGGTTTAACAATTTCATTTCCTGGACAAGATAAAAATAACAAACTCACAAACATCCGTTTGGTAAAAGCGTTGTATGAGACAGGCTCGTGCTCCGTGGTAATCCGGTGGTCAATCCACAGCTCCAGACTTTGGACGATGACCGGGAAACTCGATAGGCTGCGCCCCTTGCAGTGTGGTCCTCCGGCAATCTGTAGTATGCAGTTGTGATTCCACTCTGTAATTCCGGTGTCTCGCCTTGTTCGCGTACCAACTTCCCTTCCGGCGTCAAGACGGATAGTGTGGCAATAGCAACGAGAAGAATGTACCTACGTGTTTCTTCAGCACACGGCTGATTTCATCAGAGGATAATGCTACAACTCAGTCGTAATGGTTTTATAGTCCTACAGTCCAATTGGTAATGGCATAATAGATCACATATGTTACTGATTTTAGATAATAATAGATTCTTGTATGACACACACACACGAACACATATACATATATATATATATACTAGCTGAGAGACCCGGCGTTGCCCGGGATGTAAATGCGTAATAGGTAGTATTATTTATAACTCGTGGAACAATAGGTGAGTATTTGTTGTAAAGGTTTCGGGGGGGGGGAGAAAGGGGAGCGGGGGGGGGAGAAAGGGGAGCGGGGGGGGGGGAGAAAGGGGAGCGGGGGGGGAGAAAGGGGAGCGGGGGGGGGGAGAAAGGGGAGCGGGGGGGGAGAAAGGGGAGCGGGGGGGGAGAAAGGGGAGCGGGGGGGGAGAAAGGGGAGCGGGGGGGAGAAAGGGGAGCGGGGGGGGGGAGAAAGGGGAGCGGGGGGGGGGAGAAAGGGGAGCGGGGGGGGAGAAAGGGGAGCGGGGGGGGAGAAAGGGGAGCGGGGGGGAGAAAGGGGAGCGGGGGGGAGAAAGGGGAGCGGGGGGGAGAAAGGGGAGCGGGGGGGGAGAAAGGGGAGCGGGGGGGGGGGAGAAAGGGGAGCGGGGGGGGGGAGAAAGGGGAGCGGGGGGGGGGAGAAAGGGGAGCGGGGGGGGGAGAAAGGGGAGCGGGGGGGGGGGAGAAAGCGGAGCGGGGGGGGGGAGAAATGGGAGCGGGGGGGAGAAAGGGGAGCGGGGGGGGGGGGAAGGGGAGTGGGGGGGGAAAGGGGAGTGGGGGGGGGTGGAGAGCGGTGGGCATATGTATTGTCATAATTTATGTATGGGCATTTCCCCCCCCCCCCCGTTCCCCGTGACTCGCGCTCCCCCCCCCGGCGGCCGCTTGGTCCCCCGATGTGCCGTCCTGCTGAGTGAGGCGTGCAGGCGGCTGCAGGAAGCGCCCTGTGTGGGCCTAAGACTCACGCTCCCCCCCCCCCCCCGGCGCCCGCTCGATGTGGCGTCTGGCTGAGCGGCGGTAGGAAGCGCCCTGTGTGGGCCTGAGGCTGAGGCGGGACGCGCAGTGGGCCTGAGGCTGAGGCGGGACGCGCAGTGGGCCTGAGGCTGAGGCGGGACGCGCAGTGGGCCTGAGGCTGAGGCGGGACGCACAGTGACTTACCTGAGCGGGTGGTAGCGCCGGGGAGGTAAGGGAGCGGCTGGGGTAGGAGGGCCGCGCTTCCCGTCCGGAGCCAGTGCAGGATGGCGCACGTGAGGGGGGGGGGAGGGGGGCGGACAGAGGGTGTGTGTGTGTGTATAGAGCTGCTGTGTTGTGTGTGTGTGTGTGTATAGAGCTGCTGTGTTGTGTGTGTGTGTGTATAGAGCTGCTGTGTTGTGTGTGTGTGTGTGTGTATAGAGCTGCTGTGTTGTGTGTGTGTGTATAGAGCTGCTGTGTTGTGTGTGTGTGTGTGTGTGTATAGAGCTGCTGTGTTGTGTGTGTGTGTGTATAGAGCTGCTGTGTTGTGTGTGTGTGTGTGTATAGAGCTGCTGTGTTGTGTGTGTGTGTGTGTGTGTGTGTGTGTGTGTGTGTGTGTATAGAGCTGCTGTGTTGTGTGTGTGTGTGCGTATAGAGCTGCTGTGTTGTGTGTGTGTGTGGGGGCAGTGGACAGGAGGGGGGGGCAGTGGACAGGAGGGGGGGGCAGTGGACAGGAGGGGGGGGCAGTGGACAGGAGGGGGGGGCAGTGGACAGGAGGGGGGGGCAGTGGACAGGAGGGGGGGGCAGTGGACAGGAGGGGGGGGGGCAGTGGACAGGAGGGGGGGGGCAGTGGACAGGAGGGAGGGGGCAGTGGACAGGAGGGGGGGGCAGTGGACAGGAGGGGGGGCAGTGGACAGGAGGGGGGGCAGTGGACAGGAGGGGGGGGCAGTGGACAGGAGGGGGGGCAGTGGACAGGAGGGGGGGGGCAGTGGACAGGAGGGGGGGCAGTGGACAGGAGGGGGGACAGGAGGGGGGACAGGAGGGGGGACAGGAGGGGGGACGCAGTGGACAGGAGGGGGGACGCAGTGGACAGGAGGGGGGGGCAGTGGACAGGAGGGGGGGGCAGTGGATAGGAGGGGGGGGCAGTGGACAGTGACACACACACACACACACACACACACACCTCAGTTGATGCGCCCTTTCTCAGTTCCGTTTGGCGCCGGAGGTGGGGAGCGACACCTACCTGTACTTCCGGGCGCCGCCACCGTCTGACTCGGCGCCGCGAGGGAGGAAGGGGGTCCGCCATCTTACGCGCCGCGTGGCAGCTGCGGGAAGCGAGGTGATTTGGAGCGGGGAGGGGGGAGAGGTGATTTGGAGCGGGGAGAGGTGATTTGGAGCGGGGAGAGGTGATTTGGAGCGGGGAGAGGTGATTTGGAGCGGGGAGAGGTGATTTGGAGCGGGGAGAGGTGATGCCGCTGGGGAGGGGGAAGAGGTGATGCCGCTGGGGAGGGGGAAGAGGTGATGCCGCTGGGGAGGGGGAAGAGGTGATGCCGCTGGGGAGGGGGAAGAGGTGATGCCGCTGGGGAGGGGGAAGAGGTGATGCCGCTGGGGAGGGGGAAGAGGTGATGCCGCTGGGGAGGGGGAAGAGGTGATGCCGCTGGGGAGGGGGAAGAGGTGATGCCGCTGGGGAGGGGGAAGAGGTGATGCCGCTGGGGAGGGGGAAGAGGTGATGCCGCTGGGGAGGGGGAAGAGGTGATGCCGCTGGGGAGGGGGAAGAGGTGATGCCGCTGGGGAGGGGGAAGAGGTGATGCCGCTGGGGAGGGGGAAGAGGTGATGCCGCTGGGGAGGGGGAAGAGGTGATGCCGCTGGGGAGGGGGAAGAGGTGATGCCGCTGGGGAGGGGGAAAAGGTGATTTGGAGAGGGGAGAGAGGTGTGTGTGTGTGTGTGTGTGTGTGTGTTTTATTTATTTATTTATTTTTTTGGACCTTTGGCCCGTCACTCCGCCTCAGGCCAATGAGAGGTGTGGGGGGCGGGCCAAGGGGGTGGTGTGAGTGTGTGAGGCCAATGAGAGGTGTGCGGGGGCGGGCGGGCCAAGGGACCAATGAGATTGCCGCTAGGGACACCGGACATCCAGCAGGCAGGCATGCAGGCAGGCAGGCAGGCAGGCAAACATACAGTGCTTTCACTAATATAGTATAAGATATATATAGATATAGATATATATATAGATATATATATATATATATATATATATATATATATACACACATACAAATACAACTGTATGCTCATCTGCATGTCTTAGGCAGGTCTGCAACCCCGCCTTTCCCCATTATCACCCAGCATACAGCACTTCCACTGCAGCAAGGGATTCTGGGAAATGACATGCAAATGAGCACACAGTGTCACTTTTTGCCTCAAAAACCATTTTTAACATGGTTCCCTATAGGCTTAAGCTTGCTGCATGGTCACAGCTTTGAGCACAGCCAGGGTTAAGGTGCATACCCAGAAAACCACCCACAGACAGCTGTTTCGACCTTAATGGGTCTCATCAGTGTGGGGTTGATTTAACTGGGTATGCAAAGAGGCTATGGGATAGGCTATACCATAATACTGAGTTAAGTTATGGTGAGTAAAAAAAGTGACAAAAACCCTCCACAGGAAAGCAAATATGCAAATACAACTGTATGCTCATCTGCATGTCTTAGGCAGGTCTGCAACCCCTCCTTTCCCCATTATCACCAGCATACAGCACTTCCACTGCAGCAAGGGATTCTGGGAAATGACATGCAAAAAAAAAAAATATATATATATATATATATATATATATATATATATAATCTTCTTCTCTCTGAAGAAGACCGTTTTAGTCGGAACGCGTTGGAGTGAGAGTCTGTGGAGTGGGACCCCTACCCTTTTCCATGACAGGAGGCCTTGGCTATCTGTAAATTGGCCTTTCACACCTACGCTTTAATGGTGATGTATTTACATCTT
The DNA here is from genome assembly GCF_040206685.1 of Ascaphus truei. Classification (NCBI taxonomy): domain Eukaryota; kingdom Metazoa; phylum Chordata; class Amphibia; order Anura; family Ascaphidae; genus Ascaphus; species Ascaphus truei. The sequence goes on along the minus strand of NW_027457194.1, from coordinate 60,387 downwards.
TAATACTCGAGCATTTATTGCCTCCATTTCTGCAATTACTATTTTACAACAACAGCTATCTCCTTACGTTATGTGCACAAATCTGCAGTGTGTGTAGAGGTATATGCGCATGCTTGGATCAGAGCTGCTTGTGTGTAGAGGTATATGTGCATGCTTGGATCAGAGCTGCTTGTGTGGAGAGGTATATGTGCATGCTTGGATCAGAGCTGCTTGTGTGTAGAGGTATATGTGCATGCTTGGATCAGAGCTGCTTGTGTGTAGAGGTATATGTGCATGCTTGGATCAGAGCTACTTGTGTGTAGAGGTATATGTGCATGATTGGATCAGAGCTGCTTGTGTGTAGAGGTATATGTGCATGCTTGGATCAGAGCTGCTTGTGTGGAGAGGTATATGTGCATGCTTGGATCAGAGCTGCTTGTGTGTGTAGAGGTATATGTGCATGCTTGGATCAGAGCTGCTTGTGTGTAGAGGTATATGTGCATGCTTGGATCAGAGCTGCTTGTGTGTAGAGGTATATGTGTATGCTTGGATCAGAGCTGCTTGTGTGTAGAGGTATATGTGCATGCTTGGATCAGAGCTGCTTGTGTGTAGAGGTATATGTGCATGCTTGGATCAGAGCTGCTTGTGTGTAGAGGTATATGTGCATGCTTGGATCAGAGCTGCTTGTGTGTAGAGGTATATGCGCATGCTTGGATCAGAGCTGCTTGTGTGGAGAGGTATATGCGCATGATTGGATCAGAGCTGCTTGTGTGTAGAGGTATATGCGCATGCTTGGATCAGAGCTGCTTGTGTGTAGAGGTATATGTGCATGATTGGATCAGAGCTGCTTGTGTGGAGAGGTATATGTGCATGCTTGGATCAGAGCTGGAGTGTGTGTAGAGGTATATGTGCATGCTTGGATCAGAGCTGCTTGTGTGTAGAGGTATATGTGCATGCTTGGATCAGAGCTGCTTCTGTGTAGAGGTATATGTGCATGCTTGGATCAGAGCTGCTTGTGTGTAGAGGTATATGTGAATGCTTGGATCAGAGCTGCTTGTGTGTAGAGGCATATGTGCATGCTTGGATCAGAGCTGCTTGTGTGTAGAGGTATATGTGCATGATTGGATCAGAGCTGCTTGTGTGGAGAGGTATATGTGCATGCGTGGATCAGAGCTGCAGTGTGTGAAGAGGTATATGTGCATGCTTGGATCAGAGCTGCAGTGTGTGGAGAGGTATATGTGCATGCTTGGATCAGAGCTGCAGTGTGTGGAGAGGTATATGTGCATGCTTGGATCAGAGCTGCTTGTGTGGAGAGGTATATGTGCATGCTTGGATCAGAGCTGCTTGTGTGTAGAGGTATATGTGCATGCTTGGATCAGAGCTGCTTGTGTGTAGAGGAATATGTGCATGCTTGGATCAGAGTTGCAGTGTGTGTAGAGGTATATGTGCATGCTTGGATCAGAGCTGCTTGTGTGTAGAGGTATATGTGCATGCTTGGATCAGAGCTGCTTGTGTGTAGAGGTATATGTGCATGCTTGGATCAGAGCTGCTTGTGTGTAGAGGTATATGTGCATGCTTGGATCAGAGCTGCAGTGTGTGTAGAGGTATATGTGCATGCTTGGATCAGAGCTGCTTGTGTGTAGAGGTATATGTGCATGCTTGGATCAGAGCTGCTTGTGTGTAGAGGTATATGTGCATGCTTGGATCAGAGCTGCTTGTGTGTAGAGGTATATGTGCATGCTTGGATCAGAGCTGCTTGTGTGGAGAGGTATATGTGCATGCTTGGATCAGAGCTGCTTGTGTGTAGAGGTATATGTGCATGCTTGGATCAGAGCTGCTTGTGTGTAGAGGTATATGTGCATGCTTGGATCAGAGCTGCTTGTGTGTAGAGGTATATGTGCATGCTTGGATCAGAGCTGCTTGTGTGGAGAGGTATATGTGCATGCTTGGATCAGAGCTGCTTGTGTGTAGAGGTATATGTGCATGCTTGGATCAGAGCTGCTTGTGTGTGTAGAGGTATATGTGCATGCTTGGATCAGAGCTGCTTGTGTGTAGAGGTATATGTGCATGCTTGGATCAGAGCTGCTTGTGTGTAGAGGTATATGTGCATGCTTGGATCAGAGCTGCTTGTGTGTAGAGGTATATGTGCATGCTTGGATCAGAGCTGCTTGTGTGTAGAGGTATATGTGCATGCTTGGATCAGAGCTGCTTGTGCTGGTGATTACTTTTGCTGTTCTTTGCCTCACGGAATACATGTTTGGTAGATGTGAGTCCCCCTCCTCTTTTATCAATTTTTCTTCCCTTGTTTTTAACCCGCCGTAATACATTTGTATTGTTATCACTTTCTTGGCATGCCCGTGTGCTTCTTCATAAGGATGCTTTTTTCGTTGTAATACATATCCATTATCCTTTAGCACCACTGTCCATTGTTATTATATCATAAATCAAGACAGTTTCTGGGCAACAGTGACGCACTGTGTTGATGCGGTATACTTTGTGTCACATATATATATATATATATATATATATATATATATATATATATATAATCAAAAAATAAATAGACTATACCGTTCTGTGGCTAACGAAATGCTTTTATTTGTGCGAGCTTTCGAGATACGCTGATCTCTTCTTCTGGCGGTGTTACAATGAATGAAGCAAGCAAAGGGTATACTTAAAAACAGTGTCTCTTGGAATGTTATCTGTGCTTGTCTCTTCTCCCCCCCCCCTTGTGTGAATGTGATTTATGGCTAGAGGTGTTAAATGGTTCCTGAAAGTTAGTGATGTAAGAGTGTGTGTGTGTGTGTGTGTGTGTGTGTGTGTGTGTGTGTGTGTGTATCTGTGTGAATATAAATGAATGGAGAGCCCACAGTTTATACAGTGCTTTACAAAAGGTGTGTGTGTGGAGTGGGAGTTAATATAAATTGTGTGGGTAGGTGTGGAAATGTGAGAGATTGTAGCAAAACTAAAAGTGTGTGTAGATACTATGTGGTCCCTATTGGTGTATAGGGATGGAAAAACAAGGAGTATTTGTATGTGTAAGAGACAGCTGTGTGTGCATACATATAGCACAGTATGTACAGACATGGCCTTTAGCGCTCATGGGAAGAGAGTTCACTTGTGTCAGTAATGACTCATAAAATTTCGATCTCTGTTTAGGCCACCGCTAAGTGTCCCGAACAGTTGCATATATTTCTATTCGTGCAACCATCTCTATTTCGGTGTTTTAAGATTAACTTTGAGTATGGCAACCCCCAGATCGTCCATCTTATGGACAGAGTCAGAGAAATGTTCGCCGACAGGACTGTCTCTTGTTCCGCGTGTGATGCTGTGCGATACAGGTTCATTCTCTTGTTTAGCCCCTGCCCCGTCTCACCTATGTAGTAGCAGCCCCCTGGACATTTCATGCACATGATGAGGAACACGACATTGCTGGAGGAACAGGTGAACCTTCCTCTGATTTTGTATTCCCGATTCCTGTGTGGTATTTGTATTGTGTCCGCTGTGTAGAGTATTGCGCAGGTTTTGCATCTTGCGTCCTGGCCTGGCATATATATAATTATATATATATATATTCCACAGAAGCAGCCGGCACTCCAGTTGCATGTAGAAAAAATTGGGTGCTTGTCCCATAAAGCAATAATAAACCACACGATTCCGTTTGAAGCACGAGATCAGGAGACAGCACTCTGGTAAGTTTGATCACAAGTTTTTGTACTGAAAAAGACACATAAACCGACGTGTCACGACAGGTCACTCTGCGCGTATTCTGACAGGCCGAGATGGCGTTTGCAGGGAGCTCGGGCGGTGGTAACATCTCTGCGGTGGCGCGGTCCGGATCCCAATACGTTCGCCGCGGAACCCGCTCTGGGCTTCAGTGTAAATCTCCGTCTCCCCCTGTCAGCCTCAGGCAGCTGTTTAGCTATATTTTTAGCCAATCCAGGATTCCTTTATCCCGTTTTATTGAACACTGTCTTCCTTTTTATTATTTTATATACCGTTTGTCATGTTGTTTATAGATTTAGTTTCATTTAGTTATATTTGATTATTCATGTGGTTTGCGTTCATTGTAACCGAACCCGGATCTGTGACGCATATGTACTGAGGTGGGGTTGGATCCCCTCGGTTATTTCTTGTTTTATTAATAAATAATTTACTATATTTTAATCTCTGGTGCGCATTGTGTGCATTTTTCTTCTTGTCTGCACAGTGCTTCAGATTCTGCATCTGAAAAAATGCCGGTGGATCGGGATGTGAGGTAGGGAAGTGACGTCCGCGCCGGAACGTTATTGCCACGCCTCCAAATATTCATTGCCACGCCCCCAAATCGCGCCCGCTGCATACCCTGCAAAGCCATTAAAAAGCTCAGGCTTCAGCAAGTGTATTGCAGCGTGTGTGCGCCTTCCCTCCTTCTGAAATACTATAGACCAGGCCTGCACAACTCGTAAAGCGAGAAGGGCCAAAATGCTCCAAGGAAAAAAAATTTGGGCCGCACGGGTAAAATCATCATCATCATCTCTCCTCCAGCACCTCTCATCATCATCCTCATATCTCCCCCAGAACCCCTCACTATCAACCTTTGCGATACTCCCCATCTATCTCTCATACCCCCATCTCTCCCCCTCACCCACACATAATACTCCCTCTCCACAAACACACAATACCCCACTGCACACCACACACATCCCACGCCCCCTGCACCTCACATCCTTCTACCCCCCTGCACCTCACATCACTCTCCCCCCCTGCACCTCACATCACTCTCCCCCCCTGCACCTCACACCACTCTCCCCCCCTGCACCTCCCATCTCTCCCCCCTGCACCTCACATCACTCTCCCCCCCTGCACCTCACATCACTCTCCCCCCCTGCACCTCACATCACTCTCCCCCGCTGCACCTCACATCACTCTTCCCCCCTGCACCTCACATCACTCCCCCCCCTGCACCTCACATCACTCCCCCCCCTGAACCTCACATCACTCCCCCCCCTGAACCTCACACCACTCTCCCCCCCCTGCACCTCACATCACTCTCCCCCCCTGCAACTCACATCACTCTCCCCCCTGTACCTCCAATCACCCCCCCTGCACCTCCAATCACCCCCCCTACACCTCCAACAACCCTCCCCTGCACCTCCAATAACCCCCCCTGCACATCCAACAACCCTCCCCTGCACCTCCAAAGACCCCCCCTGCACCTCCAATGACCCCCCCTGCACCTCCAATGACCCCCCCTGCACCTCCAATAACCCCCCCTGCACCTCCAATAACCCCCCCTGCACCTCCAATGACCCCCCCTGCACCTCAATCACCCCCCCTGCACCTCCAACCACCCCCCCTGAACCTCCAATCACCCCCCCTGAACCTCCAATGATCCCCCCTGCACCTCCAATGATCCCCCCTGCACCTCCAATCACCCCCCCCTGCACCTCCAATCACCCCCCCCGCTGCACCTCCAATCACCCCCCCTGCACCTCCAATCACCCCCCTCTGCACCTCCAATCACCCCCCCTGCACCTCCAATCACCCCCCCTGCACCTCCAATCACCCCCCCCTGCACCTCACCTCCCCTGCACCTCACCTCAATGCACCTCACCTCAATGCACCTCACATCACCCCCGGGACCGCGGGGAATCGCTGCCATTTTTTTTTTTTGAAGGTTTTTTTTTTTAAGTTTTTTTTTTTTTAAATCTCATTGCGGGCCGCACAGAGAGGCCGGGCGGGCCGCACAGAGAGGCCGGGCGGGCCGCACAGAGAGGCCGGGCGGGCCGTACAGAGGGGGCCGCACAGAGAGGCGGGGCGGGCCGCACAGAGAGGCGGGGCGGGCCGCACAGAGAGGCGGGGCGGGCCGCACAGAGAGGCGGGGCGGGCCGCACAGAGAGGCGGGGCGGGCCGCACAGAGAGGCGGGGCGGGCCGCACAGAGAGGCGGGGCGGGCCGCACAGAGAGGCCGGGCGGGCCGCACAGAGAGGCCGGGTGGGCCGCACAGAGAGGCCGGGCGGGCCGCATGCGGCCCGCGGCCGTTATGTTGTGCAGGCCTGCTATAGACGCAGCCTTATCGACGCTTACTGAATAGGCCACGCTTACTGAATAGGCCATCGCGATTGGCCCAGCGACGTCACTGCCCCGCCTCCAACCACCTCCCCCCGGCTCCCTTCGCGCACGCTGGCTCCGTGGAATCGGGCTGACTTAAGCAGGAGAGCCTCAGCGTTAGCGCGCAACCGCTCTCCCCACCCCTCTATGGCCCGGGCCTTAGTTACTGTACAGCATTGTAAAGTGCCTTGCTGGCCTAGTACAATTTAGTAAATATCCTAAACAATGTCGTCTTAGGCAAAATGTTGCTGATCTTTGCTCTAAAAATGACTATGAACTAAAGAGAAATAACAATCTCCCTTGTGAGCACATTCACATGTCTCAGACAGGTCTGCAACCCTGCTTTTCACCATTATCCCATACAGCTTCCACTGCAGCCAGGGACTCTGGGAAATGACATGCAAATGAGCACAGTGTCACCTTTTGCTTCAAATCTATTTTAAATGAAATTAGCCTTGTACTTCTGGTGGAGAGAGTAGGGGTTTGGTGCTTTATACGTTACATATTATTAAATGTTAACATCAAACAAATATTGTCATTATGTTTGGTGCTACTTATTTCTTTTTCATTAGGATTTATTTATTCATCTTTCATTATTATTATTTACTAGCTGAGAGACCCGGCGTTGCCCGGGATGTAAATGCGTAATAGGTAGTATTATTTATAACTCGTGGAACAATAGGTGAGTATTTGTTGTAAAGGTTTCGGGGGGGGGGGAGAAAGGGGAGCGGGGGGGGAGAAAGGGGAGCGGGGGGTGGGAGAAAGGGGAGCGGGGGGGGGAGAAAGGGGAGCGGGGGGGGGAGAAAGGGGAGCGGGGGGGTGAGAAAGGGGAGCGGGGGGGGGGAGAAAGGGGAGCGGGGGGGGAGAAAGGGGAGCGGGGGGGGGAGAAAGGGGAGCGGGGGGGGGGAGAAAGGGGAGCGGGGGGGGGGAGAAAGGGGAGCGGGGGGGGGGAGAAAGGGGAGCGGGGGGGGGGAGAAAGGGGAGCGGGGGGGGGAGAAAGGGGAGCGGGGGGGGGGAGAAAGGGGAGCGGGGGGGGGGAGAAAGGGGAGCGGGGGGGGGGAGAAAGGGGAGCGGGGGGGGGAGAAAGAGGAGCGGGGGGGGAGAAAGGGGAGCGGGGGGGGAGAAAGGGGAGCGGGGGGGGGAGAAAGGGGAGCGGGGGGGGGAGAAAGGGGAGCGGGGGGGGGAGAAAGGGGAGCGGGGGGGGGGAGAAAGGGGAGCGGGGGGGGGAGAAAGGGGAGCGGGGGGGGAGAAAGGGGAGCGGGGGGGGAGAAAGGGGAGCGGGGGGGGAGAAAGGGGAGCGGGGGGGGAGAAAGGGGAGCGGGGGGGAGAAAGGGGAGCAGGGGGGAGAAAGGGGAGCGGGGGGGGAGAAAGGGGAGCGGGGGGGGGGGAGAAAGGGGAGCGGGGGGGGAGAAAGGGGAGCGGGGGGGGAGAAAGGGGAGCGGGGGGGGGAGAAAGGGGAGCGGGGGGGGGAGAAAGGGGAGCGGGGGGGGAGAAAGGGGAGCGGGGGGGGAGAAAGGGGAGCGGGGGGGGGGAAGGGGAGTGGGGGGGGGGAAAGGGGAGTGGGGGGGGGAAAGGGGAGTGGGGGGGGTGGAGAGCGGTGGGCATATGTATTGTCATAATTTATGTATGGGCATTTCCCCCCCCCCCCGTTCCCCGTGACTCCCCCCCCCCCCGTTCCCTGTGACTCGCGCTCCCCCCCCCGGCGGCCGCTTGGTCCCCCGATGTGCCGTCCTGCTGAGTGAGGCGTGCAGGCGGCTGCAGGAAGCGCCCTGTGTGGGCCTAAGACTCACGCTCCCCCCCCCCCCCGGCGCCCGCTCGATGTGGCGTCTGGCTGAGCGGCGGTAGGAAGCGCCCTGTGTGGGCCTGAGGCTGAGGCGGGACGCGCAGTGGGCCTGAGGCTGAGGCGGGACGCGCAGTGGGCCTGAGGCTGAGGCGGGACGCGCAGTGGGCCTGAGGCTGAGGCGGGACGCGCAGTGGGCCTGAGGCTGAGGCGGGACGCGCAGTGGGCCTGAGGCTGAGGCGGGACGCACAGTGACTTACCTGAGCGGGTGGTAGCGCCGGGGAGGTAAGGGAGCGGCTGGGGTAGGAGGGCCGCGCTTCCCGTCCGGAGCCAGTGCAGGATGGCGCACGTGAGGGGGGGGGGGAGGGGGGCGGACAGAGGGTGTGTGTGTGTGTATAGAGCTGCTGTGTTGTGTGTGTGTGTGTGTGTGTATAGAGCTGCTGTGTTGTGTGTGTGTGTGTATAGAGCTGCTGTGTTGTGTGTGTGTGTATAGAGCTGCTGTGTTGTGTGTGTGTGTGTATAGAGCTGCTGTGTTGTGTGTGTGTGTGTGTGTGTATAGAGCTGCTGTGTTGTGTGTGTGTGTGTATAGAGCTGCTGTGTTGTGTGTGTGTGTGTGTATAGAGCTGCTGTGTTGTGTGTGTGTGTGTGTGTGTGTGTATAGAGCTACTGTGTTGTGTGTGTGTGTGTGTATAGAGCTGCTGTGTTGTGTGTGTGTGTGTGTATAGAGCTGCTGTGTTGTGTGTGTGTGTGTGTGTGTATAGAGCTGCTGTGTTGTGTGTGTGTGTGTGTATAGAGCTGCTGTGTTGTGTGTGTGTGTGTGTGTGTGTGTATAGAGCTGCTGTGTTGTGTGTGTGTGTGTGTGTGTGTGGGCCGTCACTCCGCCTCAGGCCAATGAGAGGTGTGCGGGGGCGGGCGACCCAAGGGACCAATGAGATTTCCCCTAGGGACACCGGACATCCAGGCAGGCAAACATACAGTGCTTTCACTAATATAGTATAAGATTAACTTTATTATATTTGTTGTTGTCATTATTATTATTGTTTACTGTTAGCTGGAGTATGGCTCACCCAAGAACCACTTTCCCCTGTATGGGGGTCAGACATAGTGCAGACTTGACCCCTGACATTTATAAAAAGATGTTGGAATATGTGACACTGCTGCTTAATAAACACAAACACAGGCGCGCCATGTATTGTTCTGACATTGGTTTATTACACAGAGACACGTCTTTATAGAGGGTTGTCACACTAACAGCCTGGAAGGGGTTAATGCAGGGTCACCAGCCCAGCCCCCCTCTCCTATGATTGGTTGCTGCTCTCGTACAGGAGCCGCGATTGGTCCCCTGTCAATGTCAGAAAAGGCGCGCCAGTTTTGCTGTCTCCATGGCGACCATGGCGGCCGCCGGAGATCGGCCTGCAGCGCGGCCCGGCTTCCAGGTTACCTCCCCGCCGGTGAAGATGTTAGCGGGGCGGCTGAGGGAATGCGTGCGGCGGCGGCCCGGTTCCTTCTGGCTGGAGAAAGGAGCCGGCGGGCTGGAGGTGGGCCTGGTGTGGATGCAGGGCCGGGTGCTGCACGTACGGCCCGAGCGCGGCGTCACCGTGCGGCTGAGCGACGACACTCACACCTTCACCGTGTGCGGGGCCGACCGGGTGCCCAAGGGCAAGCCCTGCCTGCAGCCAGGTAACCGGGGGGTCCGCACGCCCTGCCTGCAGCCAGGTAACCGGGGGGGGTCCGCAAGCCCTGCCTGCAGCCAGGTAACCGGGGGGTCCGCAAGCCCTGCCTGCAGCCCGGTAACCGGGGGGGTCCGCAAGCCCTGCCTGCAGCCCGGTAACCGGGGGGTCCGCAAGCCCTGCCTGCAGCCAGGTAACCGGGGGGGTCAGCAAGCCCTGCCTGCAGCCAGGTAACCGGGGGGGGTCCGCAAGCCCTGCCTGCAGCCAGGTAACCGGGGGTCCGCAAGCCCTGCCTGCAGCCAGGTAACCAGGGGGGTCTGCAAGCCCTGCCTGCAGCCAGGTAACCGGGGGGGTCAGCAAGCCCTGCCTGCAGCCAGGTAACCGGGGGGGGTCCGCAAGCCCTGCCTGCAGCCAGGTAACCGGGGGTCCGCAAGCCCTGCCTGCAGCCAGGTAACCGGGGGGTCCGCAAGCCCTGCCTGCAGCCAGGTAACCGGGGGGTCCGCAAGCCCTGCCTGCAGCCACGTAACTGGGGGGTCCGCAAGCCCTGCCTGCAGCCAGGTAACCGGGGGGTCAGCAAGCCCTGCCTGCAGCCACGTAATCGGGGGGTCCGCAAGACCTGCCTGCAGCCAGGTAACCGGGGGGGGTCCGCAAGCCCTGCCTGCAGCCAGGTAACCGGGGGTCCGCAAGCCCTGCCTGCAGCCAGGTAACCGGGGGGTCCGCAAGCCCTGCCTGCAGCCAGGTAACCGGGGGGTCCGCAAGCCCTGCCTGCAGCCACGTAACTGGGGGGTCCGCAAGCCCTGCCTGCAGCCAGGTAACCGGGGGGTCAGCAAGCCCTGCCTGCAGCCACGTAATCGGGGGGTCCGCAAGACCTGCCTGCAGCCAGGTAACCGGGGGGTCCGCAAGCCCTGCCAGCAGCCAGGTAACCGGGGGTCCGCAAGCCCTGCCTTCAGCCACGTATTTGGGGGGTCCGCAAGCCCTGCCTGCAGCCAGGTAACCGGGGGGGTCCGCAAGCCCTGCCTGCAGCCCGGTAACCGAGGGGTCCGCAAGCCCTGCCTGCAGCCCGGTAACCGGGGGGTCCGCAAGCCCTGCCTGCAGCCAGGTAACCGGGGGGTCAGCAAGCCCTGCCTGCAGCCAGGTAACCGGGGGGGGTCCGCAAGCCCTGCCTGCAGCCAGGTAACCGGGGGGGGTCAGCAAGCCCTGCCTGCAGCCAGGTAACCGGGGGGGGTCCGCAAGCCCTGCCTGCAGCCAGGTAACCGGGGGTCCGCAAGCCCTGCCTGCAGCCAGGTAACCGGGGGGTCCGCAAGCCCTGCCTGCAGCCAGGTAACCGGGGGGTCCGCAAGCCCTGCCTGCAGCCAGGTAACCGGGGGGTCCGCAAGCCCTGCCTGCAGCCACGTAACTGGGGGGTCCGCAAGCCCTGCCTGCAGCCAGGTAACCGGGGGGTCAGCAAGCCCTGCCTGCAGCCACGTAATCGGGGGGTCCGCAAGACCTGCCTGCAGCCAGGTAACCGGGGGGTCCGCAAGCCCTGCCAGCAGCCAGGTAACCGGGGGTCCGCAAGCCCTGCCTTCAGCCACGTATTTGGGGGGTCCGCAAGCCCTGCCTGCAGCCAGGTAACCGGGGGGTCCGCAAGCCCTGCCTGCAGCCAGGTAACCGGGGGGTCCGCGCGTGGCTATCACTGTCCTGCCTCACACGGGAGGAGGGCGCCATGATTTATTCTCCCGCCCCCTAAACAGCAACACCAGCCTCTCACCCTCTCACCCTCTAGCGTCACCTAGATAGAAGCCAGGCAGATCACACTGGTTTTCTATGAATCGCAACTGATTTTAAAGTCCTGTTTATATCAGCAGTCAGGTCTGATATAAAACAGTAGTAATGTTTCCACCGCCAGTGTATGCAGTGCTGTACATAGAATGTTTGCAGGCGCGAGCCGCTACCCCATAGAGCTTACAATCTATGTCTGAAGCACTTATTCCCATGACCTGTTATTTGTAATTTATATGATTGTCACATGTATTACTGCTGGGAAGCGCTATGTACATTTAATGGCGCTATATAAAAAAAGACATTTGTAGCCCTTTTTCTGACACTCTAAGCGACTTCGGGTAACTGCGCGCACCTGCGGCTCCAGGAGATCTGAGCCTCCGCTAGCTGGGAGCCTGGGGTAACACTTATTAGCGCAGCGCCTCCACTTACCCAGGATCACCGTCATGTAAGATTCCCCTGGGCATGAAACACACCGATACAATGCGTGCAACCAACTTTACTATGTGCAATAATAAACTTATACTCTATATGAACCGTGGCAATAACCCAATATGCATACACTTATCTTATAACACTATACTTATACTCTATCATACCCTAACACCGCTAACGGATAATGTCCTTCTAACATCAGTGGCTCGGCCACACCCCTAGGGAATATTGTCCTGTACAATAGTGGCTCAGCCACGCTCTTATGAGTGTCTCTATCCCGTCACCGCGTGCCCCACACACCGTGTCCGTGTAATAGTACGATAGCGGTGTGTACTCGCTAGTGTCTCCCTATAGTTACGCCTAAGGCGGGATCAGCGCCTGTTGACCGGTGTTGGTGCACTTGACGTATCTACTACCTTCCGGTCACGGCGGTGACCGGTAATACTTGGAAAAGGATCAGCCGAATCCTTGCTTGTCTGGGATGTCCGCAGTGCAGCTGTCTGGTCCCAAGCAGCTCACCAGCAAACCTGCTCCGCACGCTTGTCCCTAACTGTGTACACAGTAAGGTGACTGATCGCTAGCACTATGGCCGTCCCTGCAGCACAGCAGCACACTGTGACTCAGGGGTTTCTCCTAAGGGCCTGCGGGGTAAAGCTAGCCTATGCAGGCGGGTCACGGACCCCCTGCACGCATACACCCTCCTCCGTTACCTTCCAGATCCCCTCTGACTAGCCTCTCCCCCACGCTTCCCTTTCCTCCTCCCGTAATTCTAGCCTTCCGATTGGCTCCTCAAGTCAGGTGACTGCCCAGGAGCTCATGGGAGTTGTAGTTCCTCAGCGGAGCTTCTCTGCCTTGAGCTGCACAGACTCACAGCTATTGCATCAGCGCAGACCTCCACATGACTCTCCTGAACAGTCAAAACACCAACTGAACACACATATGAGGTTCCTACCACATCCCTACACATACATCTATTATTTGGTGCCTGCGGCACAGGGAGATAACGTGACTTGCTCAAGGTCACAAGGTATGGGGGGGGGATTGAGTGTGTGTGGGGGAGATTGAGTGTGTGTGGGGGGGGATTGAGTGTGTGTGGGGGGGGATTGAGTGTGTGGGGGGGGATTGAGTGTGTGTGGGGGGGGATTGAGTGTGTGTGTGGGGGGGGGGGGTTGAGTGTGTGTGGGGGGGGGATTGAGTGAGTGTGTGTGGGGGGGGATTGAGTGTGTGTGGGGGGGATTGAGTGTGTGTGTGTGTGGGGGGGGGGGATTGAGTGTGTGTGTGGGGGGGAATTGAGTGTGTGTGTGTGTGTGGGGGGATTGAGTGTGTGGGGGGGATTGAGTGTGGGGGCGGGGATTGAGTGTGTGTGTGTGGGGGGGATTGAGTGTGTATGTGTGTGGGGGGGATTGTGTGTGTGTGTGGGGGGGGATTGTGTGTGTGTGGGGGGGGGGGATTGTGTGTGTGTGGGGGGGGATTGAGTGTGTGCGTGGGGGGATTGAGTGTGGGGGGGGATTGAGAGTGTGTGGGGGGGGGGATTGAGTGTATGGGGGGGATTGAGTGTGTGTGTGTGGGGGGGGATTAAGTGTGTGCGGGGGGGATTGAGTGTGTGTGGGGGGGGATTGTGTATGGGGGGGGATTGAGTGTGTTTGTGTGTGGGGGGGGTGTGTTTGTGTGTGGGGGGGATTTTGTGTGTGTGTATGGGGGGGGGATTGTGCGTGTGTGTGTGGGTGGGGGATTGAGTGTGTGTGTGGGGGGATTGAGTGTGTGTGTGTGGGGATTGTGTGTGTGTGTGTGTGTGGGGGGGAGTGAGTGTGTGTGTGTGTGTGTGGGGGGGGGGATTGTGTGTGTGTGTATGTGGTGTGTGTGTGTATGTGGTGATTGATTGAGAGAGAGAGAGTGTGTGTTGTAATGCAGTGGTGCGCAAACTGGGGGGCGAAATCTGGGTGCGCGGGCCGGCAGACGCTTTGCGCGGGAGGACGAAAAAGCTGTACGCGAGGGGCGGCCAATAAGATGTGCACAGGCGGGCAGCCGAAGATGTGTGCGGGTGGCTGAACAAGATAGTGCAGGTGGCGGCCTCGTGATGGTGTGTGCGCACGCGCAGGGGCTTCGGGGGTACGGGGAGGAGCACGCCCGAGCACGGTGAAGTCAAACGCCCCTCCCGGTGTCTGCCCTGCAATAGCGCTGTGTTCCTGCTCTCCTCCGCTGGCAACCTGCTTCGCTGCGATCCTCTGCGAGGGAAAGGGTCGGCTGCCACTGTATCAATCACACTATGAATGTACAGAAATAATAAAAAAAAAGTGAAAACATTGAAAACGGAAAAAATAAATAAGGTAGAAACAAAAAGGGGGGGAGAGGGAAGGGAGGTAGCAAAGAGGTGGATGAATGCCCCCCAAAAGTATTGCCTTTGTGCACGTACGCTCTCCCAAGCTCAGCGCTTGGGGAGACAAACAAAATTGACTTTGAAGTGCGCTCAGCAGAAGTCAATGCACACACACAGCCACACACAGCCACACACACACACAGCCACACACACACACACACACACACACAGCCACACACACAGCCACACACAGCCACACACAGCCACACACAAATAGCCCCGATCCACGCTTGCAAAATGATGCAGGACACCCTGCGCTCAGGCTTGGAGAGTTGGTGATGTCACCGCTCTCAGCGGCAGCGTGGACGCAGCCTAATTTTGCAAGCGCGAGCTGTTGAAATATGTAAGTATTTATAGACATATTTGGATTTATATTGTATACCGTTTAATAAAGGTTTTTTTTTTTTCATGTGATTTTGATTACGTCAGCCAGGGGGGGCCCGAGAAATTTTATGGATGAAAAGGGGGGCTCGGCATAAAAAGTTTGCTCACCCCTGCACTAAGCTGCGCTTTCAGCTCATAGACCTCACATTATAAACGTGTAATTATAGTCTCACCTTAATGTAGTGTAAAAGAAAATGATGTACAGATTTGGTCGCATCTATTAACGCAGGTTAACAGTGGCAGAACGTTAACGCAGCTCTATTTAAACAAATGGCACAGCGCTATATTTCTTAAATGGGTGCAATTTATTGCATTATTTGTGTAATCTTATCAGGTGGTACAGGCATACCCCGCATTCACGTACACAATGGGACCGGAGCATGTATGTAAAGTGAAAATGTACTTAAAGTGAAGCACTCCCTTTTCCCCACTTATCGATGCATGTACTGTACTGCAATCATCATATACGCGCATAACTGATGTAAATAACGCATGTGTAGCAGTCTCTATAGTCTCCCCGCTTGCGCACAGCTTTGGTACAGGTAGGGAGCCGGTATTGCTGTTCAGGACGTGCTGACAGGCGCATGCGCGAGCTGCCGTTTGCCTATTGGGTGATATGTCCTTACTCGCGAGTGTACTTAAAGTGAGTGTCCTTAAACCGGGGTATGCTTGTACACTTGTACAGGAAATCCTAAAGTTGATGTCCCTGGGGCAGCTGAGGGATTTTCACCCATTCAGTCCTGGAGGGTCCTGCGCCCCCCTCCTGCATTTCCTAATCATGTGTTCGCTCCTTAGGCCTCGGATATTTTATTTATTTATAAAATGTTTTACCAGGAAGGAAGCAATACTTGAAAATGAGGTAACTCTCAATGTATGTCCTGGGCACAGAGTTATGATGACAGATACATGGTTACAAATCCATAGTTACATTAAGTGAACATGGTATACATTATATACAAGACATTGCATGCACAGTTAGAGATAATATATATATTATAGGCGCATGTAACCGTTACAGACCAGATTAAAATGTGAGACAGCCTTCGTTTTGAAAGCACTTAGACTGGTGGCATCTGCAAGAGTCTCTGGTAGGTTGTTCCAGTTTTGGGGTGCACGGTAAGGCCGTGATTATACCCGAAGCGGCGGAGCGCAGAACGTTGTGCGCCACCAAAACAAATAAAAGTTTTCCTATGAGCGCACACTAAGAATGGGTGACCAACGAGGCGGCCAAGTGCGCAAATTTTCGAACAGATCCAAGAATTTTATTTTCTGGAGCGATGGCCGCGTCATGTGAGCGGTTCAGCCAATGAGACTGAACCACTCACGTGACATCATGGCCTCGCCTCCCGATGCCTCCTGCCTGCAGTGCAAGTTTCGGGCAGCGCATCGCATTGAGGTAGCGCGCGTGTCCCGCCGCCGGTGGTATAATGAAGGCCTATGAGGAGGAACGGACGGATACTTTGTTGAACCTTAGGACCATGAGCAGTCTGTTGGAGTCTGATCTCAGATGATAAGTGCTACACGTGGTAGGGGTGAGGAGCTTGTTCAGATAGGTGGGTAGCTTGCCGAGAAAGTATTTGAAGGCAAGACAGGAAAGATGAACTTTGCGCCTAGACTCTAGTGATGACCAATCTAGTTCTTTGAGCATTTCGCAGTGATGTGTGTTGTCGTTGCATTGGAGGACAAAGCGACATATTGAATTGTAGAGGGTATCAAGGTTGCTAAGGTGGGTTTGGGGTGCTGTGCCATATACTACAGTATGTCCCCATAGTCGATAATTTGCATTGGCTTCTGCTGTGTGATATAGTGCGTGTGCGACAGAGCACATGGCGTTGTGCGCGCCTGTCGCCTGAGTGATCTGTGGACTTTAGATCGCTCGTGACGGGGAGGCGTGGCCGTGACATCACTAGGCCTTCCCTAATGTCTCTCACGGGAGACCAGGAGATTTTACAATTATTTTTACCGGGATCATTCGCTAGGCAAACAAGGTGGTAAGAACAAAATGCAGTTTATTCGGGTAAACCCGCGTACAACACAATGAATACACAAAATACAGCTAAAAGCACACTTGCTGGGGGTGAAATCTAGGCTCTACTAGGTGCAGGGCGAATGCTTCGGTACGCTTAACCTGACCGGGATATACACCCGGGCTTTCTGGTCCTCTTTTTGGCTTCAGTTCCTAGCCGCGACCGCTACGTTCCAAATGAGAACTTGAACTTCACGTCTGACTTAGTCTCTGCAGGGCAGACTTTTCCTAGCTTCAAAACCAAGCCGGTTGCTCTGGTATTCGTGACAGCAACTTTGAAAAGTCCGCCCTAGCTTCATCGACACAAGTCACTAGATCGTCTGGTTCTCTGACTGGGGTTTTCTCCTTACATACCCTCCACTGTTCTATGTTCAGCATGGAGGAAGGAGCGACCAATTGGAGCATGGGAAACCCTGCCGCCAACCGATAAGAATAGGGGCTCGTCCTTTGACTGACGCCAGAGGAGGGGACGGGCTAAGCCGGCTCGGGATGACCCGTGGGCGGGACATACGGATTGACCAATGGGAAAACGCGCCGACATTTTGCTGCTTCCCCTAGTCAACCCCTTGTCACCTACTGGGCAGACTCCACTGAGTCTGGCAGATCAGAGTGTCCTCCCCGCAGGGGGTCTCTGTTCTCCGGACCCAGTACTAAGCCCTGCCCTGGCCACTTCACACCCCGACACCTCTCAACATCCCTTCTCCTCTCCGATGTCTATGCAGACTTCCCGGCACCTATATGGATGCCTGAGCTGGCTGAATAGACATTTATAGTAAAAGCACATGTAACGGTATTTCTGGCCCGGCCTGACTCACCCAATCTCACATTGGCCCCTGTGGTCTAACCGGTCCCCATTACAGTGTGATAGTGTCTGGTGGTGCACCTGTTGGCAACAGGACTCCTGAGTCTCCCGCATGATGGTGTGTGGGGAGGACCCGTCCAGACAGGCAGCTGAGGTAGTGTGCGGAGTCCTACCTAGTTCCAGTGCAGCGCCTCCACCTCATCAGGGTCCCTTCGGTCACTTGAGGATGGTCCTGACGAGGAACTCCTCTGTGGTGCTCCTCTCTGTACATTCACTCCACACATGTACACGAGAGGGTTTGTGATTAAGAGCATCTTTATTGGTTGAGGTGGGCTAACTGCCCCTCGCAGTAGTTTCTCTAGCCACTCATTGTCCCTCAGTGCTTCCCTTTGAAAGGTGTAATTCTCCTTTAATAGGGATTCCCAATCCCAGCCGGGATGTCTTTACCCTGTGCCAGGTCCCTGGACACAGTCTTCCTGTTCAGCTACTATAACATAACTCTCGCAGACTATTCAGAACTCCTACAGAACTCAGGACTCAGATAGAACTAACTATTAGACACAGTGCTGTGCCTTATGTACACTCTGGAAGCTGACACACCTCTGACATCACTAACCATGGAATCAGAGCATGTGACCACTCCCATCCATACACAGGGCACCCCACCAGGGTGTGAGGGCAAACCTCCATAATTACTGCTGGCATGCCCACAACTTACCAGGCCTTACTGTCAGCAGGAGAGATGACTGTAGCCATTTTACATGACCGCTACATTCTCCCCCTGGTGAATCCCATCGCCCTCGCTGGGACCTAAATTTAAATGCCTTCTTCCAGGAAGCACTGTAACACATAACACATAATTGTTAACCTCACAGATTGTCCATTATACAAAAAAAAATGACCACAGTGACATCTCGCCAAGCCCGCCCCGACCAGCAGCCACGAGCCCGCAAAATGCCTTAGTACCCCCTAATAATAGTGGCTCGGGTCAGGTTTCTTAACCTCTCTACCACCCATGTCCAGGACCGTGACATGATAGTGCCTAGGCAGTCCCCTCTCGGGCCTATAGGTCACCCTGTGTTTGTGTATATTCCTCCCTATACTCCACACTCGCATCAGGTGATCTATTCTGTCCTCTGCCCTCCTTCCAGTAACGTCACTCCCCTTATTGACTAGGTACATCTCGATGGTTTCCCTAAGCCACCTTTCCCTGTTCTCTTCTATCTCCTCCATGAGGGGTTCAGGGACATAAGGGTACTCCAACCCGTGGGAAGACTTGTATCGAGCCATTATTGCCCGTTCCGCTCTACTGATCCTAATTAGGTCAGCCCTACCTGCCCTCCCAGGTAGCACCCATGACAGGGGTTCGTCAGGATCCACAGGGTCTGACAGTGTATCGGGACCCATGGGCTCTATCTCCCTGTGCTCAATCTTATACCACCGTTCCTGCAGCTCTCTGTCTCGCTGTTCAGGGGTGAATTCTCCCTTGGCCCACCAAAAGTCAACTACATCCTCCCTTCTAATAAGGAATCGCGTACGATCCATCCAGGCCGCATAACCTTCAAAGAGGGGGGCCCACCAACGGTGTTCCTTGAACCTATGTGAATCCCCTGAGTCACTCTCTTCCGCATCCCCCCATGAGAATACCCCCGATGTCCGTGCTGACCGTGGTACGGACCACCGTGATGATCCCAGGGCCTTGTCCTCTGTTTTATTGGTCACAGGAGGCAACCACCGGCCTACCGCGGCCTTGCCTAATTCTCCCCCTCCACGAGAAATGCCCTCCGTAGCGCAACTGCGCTGTCGTTCACCAGTCCGTCTCTCCTCCCCCCCCAAAGGTATGTCCACAAGTTCCAGACTAGGCGGGGACCCCGGGGAACATGTGATGGGGGCAGGGGTTTTACCTAGGGCGTGGGGTTGGGCGTAGGGGCAAGATGGGATACGCCACGGGACTACGACCCGTTCCCGGCTGTCCATGGACTGCTCCAAGGAGGATAGCTCACCCTCATCCGTCTGCGGGTCTCCCATCCAGCTCTTGGGCCCTTGAGGTGATCGGGGACATTCACCCGATCGCCGAAGCGTTGCTGCATCTTTCCCGTCTATTCCGCCGTCGCCACCGGAAATGATGTCCTCACCGAAACCGGAAGCGCCGCCATCTTGGGTGGGACCCCCATGCGGGATCTCTTCCTCGATGACGACATCCGGAAGCTCCGCCGTCGTCTCCACCGGAAGTGGTATCTCCTCCGCACGTGCGTCTTGGGCCTGGCACGGCCTTATTACCGCTACACCGTCTACCGGAGCAAGGTAAGTGAGTGGCTTTCTCTTACCATTCCGCAGGGGTGTAGGCGTCTCTCGCCCGTCGCCACCATGTCCTGAGGCGGAGGGACTCCGTCTCTCGGCTCGCCGATCTGCGGGGGACGCCCTGCTTTCCAGGCTGCTACTCACACTACGGGGTGTCGTCCTCCCCGGTTCTGTCCTGGGCCTCGATTTCACCTCCGCTAGCTCGCGGAGATCCTCATCCGAGTATTCTGCCTTCCCCGACTTAGGGGTCACCGATCGGGGCGATAGTCTTTTCTCAGTGCGGTCGGGGAGTGACCCGACCGTCTCGGTTGCTGCTGACCCAGCCGATTTAATCGACTCCAGTCCCCTTTCTCCGGGACTTGCACGATTGATCCACAGTGCACCAGGGGACTCGGCGGAGCGCCTAGCCGTATCCCCCGGGGGGTCAGCAGATTGGATCGGAATGAACGTCGGCATTGGCTATAAGTATAGTGTCCCGCATTGTGGGCAGCGTGCTGCCGTGTTAACAATGCCTTCGGGCAGCCCGCATTGTAGGCAGAGCCCGACCACCGTCTCGGTGTTAGCCACCCTGACTACCAGTACCCCGCCGGGTACCGAGTAGGGCTGGGTGGATACCATAGTTCCCACAGTGGAGGAGCAGGCCATTCTTTTGGTAGGGACCACTTTCAGTATGGGTCTCTCCAGGTCAGTGGTTCCTCGCAACTGACCGGTAGAAGCTTCTGGGCCAGCCACTTCCTGCTTCGGCTCCTCCTTCCGCTGGCATAGCTGGAACCCGCCCCCAGGGGTTGCAATTATGGGCGGATCCCACAGGGGAATAGCATGCCCCTTAATTAAGGCCGCGCCTTTCTCAGTCCTGGTGGGCGCAGTCTGCGTTTTCGCGCCAATTTCCTCATCAGAGTGGGATTCTTGGGCCGCGGCTAGTTCCCGCCTTCTCCTGGCAGCTGCTTTTCGTGCAAAATATCCCTCCTTTTTGCACGTTACCTCCGCGGCCGGAACTACTTCTTGTAGTGGCGCCGTCTGGATATCAGTCCCTGGGCCCAGTGGGTGCATTCCCACAGGCCATAATTGAAAGTCACTCCCCCTGGTGGAAATCAGGGGAGGGTCCCATAGACTAAGCGGTTGACTCAGCACAGGGGCCGAGTGAGTCACTGTCCATGAAGGCGCAGTCGTAGCTTTCGCGCCATACCCCCCATCAGGGCGGGGCTCTGCTGTTCGCGCCATTCCCGGCCAGCTTTTTGCAAGTTCTGTATCAGCCATTTTCTCTGCGACTGGCCCATGCGGTCTCCCTAGCAAGCGGGAACCGCCATTTTGGGTGGCTTTTAAGCCCGAAATGTCAGTTTGTTTGATCTTCTCGCTGGGTTCCCCCCCAGTTATCACAATGTCCTCACACTCTTCAAGGGTGGCCCCTCGGTGTCCCAGACAGGACAAAAACGGGGCAGCCACAGCCTTCGCTCCACTCCAGAGCAGATTAGTTAGAGACAGCTCAGCGACAGTTTGCTCTTCAGTGGGGCGCACGCCATGGGTGCCTTCCCCATCAGCCTCTGGTCGCCATTTTGGGCTCTCCGCACCACGCGGATCCTCCATTCCTTGGATTGTCACGCTCTCGTACCAATTATCATACATGGGGCTCCGCTCTGCGGGGCAGCCACCACACCAGTACAATAAAGATTGCTCAGATGCACCACCACATGTGTACCTGATCTAGGCTGGACTCATGTTGCACTACCTCAGGCTAGGCTCACTCTCTCAGTGTCTGCTGTAACTCCTTCCTCCCAGTCTGTGCTCCCTATGGTAAGTGTCTGGAATGGGCTAGAGTACTCTGGCTCTGCCATGCAGTACTTGGGGCGTCTACCTCTCTTGGTCAGCCTAGCGCAGACCCTCTCCAGGATTCCTGACCACGTTAACAGGCTATCCCTTCTGGCGTCCTACCAACTAGCACTACCTCAAAGTGACTCGGTCAGCTATAGCCCGGCTCCAGACCCCTCACTCCTTTCAGGCCCCTAGGTCGTCCCTGCGAACTGACAATACCCTGTCAGCCCCTGACCACCCCTAGGTCCGTCCCTACGCAGCACAGAGTGGCAGCAGACGCTCTCCCTGTTTCCCAGTGTGCCTAGCTAGAGCCTGTCCTGTTGACAGATCTGATCTCAGCAGCTCGCCTCCAAATGTAACGGTATTTCTGGCCCGGCCTGACCCACCCAATCTCACATTGGCCCCTGTGGTCTAACCGGTCCCCATTACAGTGTGATAGTGTCTGGTGGTGCACCTGTTGGCAACAGGACTCCTGAGTCTCCCGCATGATGGTGTGTGGGGAGGACCCATCCAGACAGGCAGCTGAGGTAGTGTGCGGAGTCCTACCTAGTTCCAGTGCAGCGCCTCCACCTCATCAGGGTCCCTTCGGTCACTTGGGGATGGTCCTGACGAGGAACTCCTCTGTGGTGCTCCTCTCTGTACATTCACTCCACACATGTACACGAGAGGGTTTGTGATTAAGAGCATCTTTATTGGTTGAGGTGGGCTAACTGCCCCTCGCAGTAGTTTCTCTAGCCACTCATTGTCCCTCAGTGCTTCCCTTTGAAAGGTGTAATTCTCCTTTAATAGGGATTCCCTATCCCAGCCGGGATGTCTTTACCCTGTGCCAGGTCCCTGGACACAGTCTTCCTGTTCAGCTACTATAACATAACTCTCGCAGACTATTCAGAACTCCTACAGAACTCAGGACTCAGATAGAACTAACTATTAGACACAGTGCTGTGCCTTATGTACACTCTGGAAGCTGACACACCTCTGACATCACTAACCATGGAATCAGAGCATGTGACCACTCCCATCCATACACAGGGCACCCCACCAGGGTGTGAGGGCAAACCTCCATAATTTCTGCTGGCATGCCCACAACTTACCAGGCCTTACTGTCAGCAGGAGAGATGACTGTAGCCATTTTACATGACCGCTACACACAAATGAAATAAAACATACTTTAATACATAGGATAACTTGGGCAGACTCATAGCTGTAAGGGAAATAGGACTGGGATATCTGGGCTTGAAAATCAGGAGTCACTGGGCAGCCCTGGTGTAATTCAACCCACGTACTGGCAAATCATGCCTGCACGCCAGGGAGAATTAGGAGACTACTGATATCTTTGCCCCCCCCAAACTCCTGCAAACAACATGATTTTTCATTTTCAGGTTTTCATTTCAGGAATCATTATATACATTTATTGAACGTTACAATTTTTGTACTACATATTTTGAGGTTTTTTTTGAGAGCACCACACATTTTTTCCATTTTTCTATGAAAAGTGGAAAGGCAGGGGACACTTTAACGTTCACATGTTATAATGCCGGGCCCCTGGCTTATGGTGCCAGGTAGCTGCCAGGGGCCCACCGTTCCAGTGGTAACCTTTATTGTATAGCCTGGTTACCCCCTTTATCGTATAGCCTGGCACCCCCTTTGGAGGGAAGTATTATGGGAAATGGGGGGGTCCCAGAGTTGAAATGAATGCGGTTCAGCTTGGGGAGACCCTCTGCTTCAATCCTGTTTTAAAAAAAAATTTTTTTATAAAAAGTGAGTGACTTGCTCCTTCAGAATACTGATTTTCATGTTCGGTTAAAGCCTTACTTCACAAATGTAGTAAAGTGCTTTAAAACATTTTTTTGATTTCAACCTTCCCCAGCGATCTCATCTGTCTATCTTAACCTTGTGTCGCCCTGCTCCTTACTTCCCTTCTCCTTTCCCACTCAACCTGTCTTCACCAACCTACTAACACTTCTCTACCTCCTTTGATACCTAACCTACCAAGTCCTACTTCACGTCCCCCTTCACTCCACTTCCAGTCACCACTCCCACTATCTAACTTGCACATTTCTATAGCTTTCTGATTTCTTCACTTCTCCACATTTATTCTTCTTTCTTTCTAGCTCCCTACTTCCTCTCCTCCTTGCTCTCCCCTCTACCACTTCCTTACTACTTGCTGCATCCCTACCCCACTTTAAATTCAAGTCTACTTCCTTACTCCTTCTTATAGTATTGTCTCCTTAAATGTCTCCACTTCGGCTTATTTCCTCTCATCTACTTGCTTTTATCCTCTTACTAACTCCCTCTCTATCACTCACCCTGCCCTTACTCGCTTAATGGTTCTGCCGCTACGGCGCTATACTAATTCCCTTCCCGTATGTCTTTCTATTCTTCCCAGACGCAAAATTCAAAAAGCCCGCGTCGGGCCGGTGAGGTGACTAATCCAGGCCTGCGCGGGTCATCCGGCGCATTCTGGACGCCTTGATGGGCTTACGGCTGTCCTTGGTCTTGCTGGTGACGTCATCTGGTCGCGCCGGTGGGAGCTGGTTCCGCGCCACCTCCAAGATGGCGCCGCTCCTTCCGGGGCACAGCTGTGATGCGTATCCGGGGGGCGGCCATTTTGGAAGACGTCTCTCACCAGTGCGGAGGTGCGTGCGCCCGCTCCTGTTTCCCGCTCACCGCTCTCTTCCTGCTCCTGCGGTTCACTGTGGATTCCCGCCTTCTAGAGCTGCTTCGCCATCTTGTGTCGGGGGCCGCCATCATCAGAAAGGTAGGCCGCAAATTTTCTCACCAGGGATTCAGTTTCAGCGCAGGTTGCTTGATCACTGGACATCTGTAGTTGGGGTGTCGGGGATCACCGCTCTTTCACTCGGGGGTGAGTTTCTTTATTTGGTGACAGCTTCACCGTGGCCGGGGACCAGACCTCAAGTAGGGGGACGAGAACTGGAGGAGAAGCAAAGAAACACAGGTTGCTGAGGCCATGACACCGAGGGATTAGCCTGATACACTACAGGGGTGAACAAAGCCGGGACAGACTCTGGTTATGCATAGTATATGTTAGGTTTTATTCATTCAAGCTCAGGAAGAGCGAGGCAGGAGTGGGGGGGAGTGACCTGCTTCAAAAATCCGCATGGGCCACGCACTAGGGGGGAGGAGGGTGGATCTCCTGGGCCCTAGTGAAGTCCTTTGGGACTGGACGCGGTGGGTGAGTGAACTTCATCCCACGTTTCCTCCGGGCGGTTGGAGAGGAGTCCAGCTTCCCAAAGGCGGTGATCTCGTCAAGGAGGCGACGTCGCCGAGACGACGAGAATTCTACTGTCTTTTGTCTTGTCTAGTGTTTGTTGTGTCCCCCCAGGTGTACCCTCTTGTGTGCTCCCCCTTGTGTATTGCTGTAGGTGGTGAAGTGAGGTATTGCAGTTCGAGAAGAAGAGGAGGTCGGGATTGTGGTCCAGGTGCATCAATCAAGAACAGATATCGGCAGCAAAGTCATCTCATACTTTTAAATGAGTAAGGAACTCAGGCTAGTATCACATAACATTAAGGGGTTTAACAGCCCGGTTAAACGCAGAATCGCCTTCCGAGATTATAAGCGTAAAGGGGCAGAAATTCTGTTTCTGCAAGAAACACACTTCTCTCAAGACAACTACCCCAAATTCCTGGATAAGGACTACCCGACACACTTTTTGTCTTCCGCGAAAGTCAAAAAAAAAGGGGTGGCCATACTAATTCATAAAAGAATACCGTTCGTACCCGATAGGACTTTCAAAGATAAAGAGGGCAGATTCCTCATAGTAAGAGGTGCAATCCAAGGGTTCCCAATTACTCTAGCAACAATATATGCCCCTAATGAGACGGCCCCCGTTTTTTTCTCTACCTTCTTTGGGAAACTCAACAAAGTGGCCAGAGGTAATATCATTGTCGCTGGAGACTTGAACAGGGCACTACGGGAGGACCTTGACAGATGTTCATCCACTAATATTACACACAGATCTGACATACTAACAATTAAAAAAGGGTTACGTGACTGCCAACTACTCGACATCTGGAGGGAACAACACCAGAGACTGAGAGAATACACCTTCTACTCACACCCACATGACACATATAGCAGGATAGATTACTTCCTTGTATCCAACAGAATGGTCCCTGGGGTCTCTCGCACCGAGATCCATGATATTTCATGGTCAGACCATGCATCTATAGAGCTGCGGTGCACACTAATCCCACTAGACAGACCTAGAGCGAACTGGAAACTAAACGAAATCTTGCTGAAAATCCCAGCCCTACAGGTGGAAATTGGGGAAAAGCTCACACAATACTTCGAGGAGAATGAGGGGAGTGTGGCTACGCACTCCAGACTGTGGGAGGCCCATAAGGCTACCCTCAGGGGGGTCATTATGAATCTGGCCGCTAAACGGAAAAGAGAACGGGAGGGAAAAATTTTGAAGCTAGAGGAACAGCTAGCAGAGCTTTCCTCCCTCCACAAAAAAATAAGAATGCCCACACGTTAACTCAAATACTAGCCACTAAAACTAGTCTTAACCTCCTCCTCTCCGCCCAGGCCGAGAAGGAATTGACCTGGTCCAAGCGGAAATTTTATGAAAAAGCTAACAAGCCTGACACACTACTTGCCAATAAGCTAAAAAAACAAGCTTCCAAACTATCACATTCACGCAATTCGAAACCAAGATGGGGACCTTACCTCCATCCCAGCGAACATAGCAGGGGAATTCAAAAAGTATTACGAAATATTATACAATGGAGATAAGGTAACCCATAATCCGAAAACAAAGGAGGATTTACGGACCTTCTTAATAGAGGCACATTTACCCATTTTGAAGAGATGCGAAAGGGAGGCACTCCAGTCGGACTTCACGATGGAGGAACTCTCTGGGGTCATCAAAGCACTAAAACCGGCTAAAGCCCCAGGGCCAGATGGCTTTTCGAACTTATATTACAATAAATATTTAAAAATTCTAGCCCCCCACATGTTAAAGTTATTCAATGAAATCTTAGCAGGGGCCTCATTCCCAGCACAAATGCTCCAAGCCTCAATATCGGTGATCCATAAACCCGGAAAGGACCCGGCAGACTGTAAGAGCTACCGGCCCATTTCACTGATTAACTTGGACCTCAAAATATACTCTAAACTTATAGCCAACAGGGTGGGTAGTGTTCTTCCCGGGTTAATTCACACGGATCAAGTAGGGTTTATCGGAGGTAGACAAGCGGCAGATAACACCAGGAGAATTATTGACCTAATTGATCTGGCCCAAAAAGAAAAAATTCACTCCATGGTGTTAAGTCTGGACGCTGAAAAAGCCTTCGATAGAATAGATTGGCCCTACCTATCGGAAACACTGAGAGCATTTGGCTTTGAGGGACGCCTCCTGCAGGCCATCCTGGCGTTGTATAAAAACCCAACAGCAAGAGTGAGATATCAAGGTTTCCCCTCAGAACAGTTTGAAATCAAAAGCGGAACACGTCAAGGATGCCCGCTGTCGCCACTACTGTTCGCCTTATGTATAGAGCCTTTGGCGGCACACATCAGAAATAACCCAGATATCTCTGGTATCCCTGTGGGAGACCAAATGCACAAAGCCGCTCTATATGCGGACGATGTCATTCTCACAATAGCCAAATCTCTCACATCTCTCCCAAATGTATTCAACATACTGGGCAAATTTAACCAAATTTCGGGATTTAAGATCAATCAGTCTAAATCAGAAGCCCTCAATATTAATCTACCAAAAGAAGTTGAAAAACTGATTGACCTCAATTTTCAGTTCAAATGGCAACCCTCCGCTATCAAATATTTAGGGGTTTATCTCACAAGGGAGTACAAAACTTTATATAAAGCAAATTTCCCCAAGATCATAAAGACGCTGGGGGAGGATCTCCGAACCTGGATGAAGGGGAGCATCTCATGGATTGGGAGGATACATAGCGTGAAAATGAATCTCCTCCCAAAGATGCTATATCTTTTCCAGAGTCTCCCTATCCCTTTGGTGCAGGCGGACATCCTCTCCCTCCAGTCAAAAATTATAAAATTTATTTGGAACGGGAAAAACCCAAGAATTGCTAAAGGAATATTAAAACGTCCCATTCATCCTGCGGAGGGTGAGCGGTGTCTTGCTTGCAGGCCTACTATAAAGCAGCCCAATTAGGGCAGATTTTCCAATGGCACACAGACCCAAGCCTACGGAGATGGGTTGAGTTGGAGAAGAGATGCTGTGCACCAATTGAAATCCGAAATTTAATCTGGCTACCCAGAGAAGGGGTACGCAAGATGAACAATCCGCTGCAGACCATGGTCAATTCATTATAAGTTTGGGAGGCCACGAAATTCAAATGTAATTTGACTACCAAAACATCATTAATGACACCAATAGTGGGCAACCCAGACTTCGCTCCGGACCTGAATAGCAAAAATTTCTTGATATGGACTCAGAAGGGCTTCTCCCGTCTAAAAGATCTGGAGGGCATAACGACCATACAAACATTTGACCAAATTAAATCCTCTAAGAATATCCCAAACAAATTTTTTAGGTACCTCCAGATCAGAGATTTCTACAATAAAACGCCAATTCGACCGGCGCGAACAAATTTTGAGCAGCTGTGTTCCAGAGATACGGACACAAGGGGACTCACATCTAGAATGTACAGGGAAGTGATCTGCCAGAAGTCGCCCATTGACAATAGACTGAGTTACATGAGACACTGGGAATCAGACCTAGGAGAGACTTTAGAGGACGACGAATGGGACAGAATTATACAGGCGGCGGCGAAAAGCTCAATCTGCACCACATTAAAGGAGAACGCATATAAAGTCCTTATGAGGTGGTATTACACTCCGACGCGCTTAGCGAAATTTGTAAAAGGCTACTCCCCTCTCTGCCCTAAACAGTGTGGGGAAGCAGCTGACCTCCGACATATGTTGTGGTCTTGCACTAAGGGGGCCCCTATTTGGGAACAAATCAGAGATTGGATTCAGCGGATTCTCGATTTGGAGATCCCCCTGGACCCGTGGCTGTTCCTATTGGGCATGCGGATCCAGGGTCTGTCAAATGCGTCGCATAAATTAATCGCGCATTTTGCTACAGCCACAAGATGTGAGATCGCAGCATTATGGAAACAGCAGGAGATACCAATTATCCCTAAGATCAAAAACAGAATTTGGCATGTCTGCCGGATGGAACAATTAACGAGTTTAGTTAATGACTCCGGCACAAATGTTCTAAAGGTCTGTGATCCATGGTTGACCCAGGTAGACATCCCAGGAGTGGACGCCACCTCAATCTTGCACTAATTAAACTAGGTGCGTTCTCCTTTAAGGGCAGATTAGACAACACGACTCAGCGACGCACAGTTAGCAGACCTTCATGTAGTCATAGAATAGGGAAAAACAAATAAAAGAAAGAAACCTCAGAAGAACCTGTCCCAGTTAAAACCCTTAGCTATTGCCTAAAAGGTTGAACAAGAGATATCTAAAAAAACTGCACCAGAGCCTGGCAACCTACCACCTCCCTCCCACCCCTAACCTCTTTCCCTGTCCCCTTGTCAAGTTCGTCTGGTCTTGTTTGTAAAGTGTTAAGTGGATGTGTCTTCGAGGCGTCATTACATGTGTTTAACAAAACTGGAAATGTAATAATGGGCTGTGGAACATTGGCTGTATTTTTACTTTCCAATAAAAATTTAAAGTTGAAAAAAAAAAAAAACATTTTTTTTATATTGCATTGAGTAATGGAAACCCAGGACAGTGTTGGTGCTAGCTAGATATAAACACTCCAGACATGTACCAATCTTTAAACCCTTGGGTATTTAATGTTGGTACAGATAAGAAGCATGGCTTACTCCAACCCGTTTACCCTGTGGTCAAAATATTAGTACAGCTCAACCCCGTTATAGCGCAATCTGCTATAGCGCGAATCCGCCTTTAATGCTGTCTGAGCGTGGCTCCCGATTTAAAAACATCTCCAAGGTTTTATTTTTATATAATACTAGCTGAGAGACCCGGCGTTGCCCGGGATGTAATGTTCCCGTTCCTCTCTCTCCTCCCCCCTCTCTCTGTTTGTCCCCCATTCACATCAATCCAGTCCCCCCCCTCCCTCCCTCCTTTACAGCTTCATGTAGCGTGTGTGCGTCAGTCACTGTGTGTTTGCTCGCGCGTCAGTGAGTCTGAGGCAGAAACACAAACACACACAGACTGACTGACGCACACACAGTCAGTGTGTGCCTCAGTCAGTGTGTGCGTGCGTCAGTCAGGCTTTGTGTGCGCGTCAGTCAGTGTGTGCGTGCGTGCGGCAGTCAGTCAGTGTGTGCGCGCGGGGCGTCAAAGGCAGGGGGGGGCGTCAAAGGCAGGGGGGGGCGTCAAAGGGAGGGGGGGGGCGTCAAAGGGAGGGGGGGCGTCAAAGGGAGGGGGGGGGCGTCAAAGGGAGGGGGGGGGGCGTCAAAGGGAGGGGGGGGGCGTCAAAGGGAGGGGGGGGGGCGTCAAAGGGAGGGGGGGGGCGTCAAAGGGAGGGGGGGGGCGTCAAAGGGAGGGGGGGGCGTCAAAGGGAGGGGGGGGGCGTCAAAGGGAGGGGGGGGGCGTCAAAGGGAGGGGGGGCGTCAAAGGGAGGGGGGGGGGGCGTCAAAGGGAGGGGGGGGCGTCAAAGGGAGGGGGGGGCATCAAAGGGAGGGGGGCGTCAAAGGGAGGGGGGGGGCGTCAAAGGGAGGGGGGGGGCGTCAAAGGGAGGGGGGGGCGTCAAAGGGAGGGGGGGGCGTCAAAGGGAGGGGGGGGGGCGTCAAAGGGAGGGGGGGGGCGTCAAAGGGAGAGGGGGGGGCGTCAAAGGGAGGGGGGGGGCGTCAAAGGGAGAGGGGGGGGCGTCAAAGGGAGAGGGGGGGGCGTCAAAGGGAGGGGGGGGGCGTCAAAGGGAGGGGGGGGCGTCAAAGGGAGGGGGGGGCGTCAAAGGGAGGGGGGGGGCGCCTCAAAGGCATGGATTCCTCCCCCTGCATTTCCTGCAGTGGACAGGAGGGGGGGGGCAGTGGACAGGAGGGGGGGGGCAGTGGACAGGAGGGGGGGGCAGTGGACAGGAGGGGGGGGCAGTGGACAGGAGGGGGGGGCAGTGGACAGGAGGGGGGGGCAGTGGACAGGAGGGAGGGGGCAGTGGACAGGAGGGGGGGGCAGTGGACAGGAGGGGGGGGGCAGTGGACAGGAGGGGGGGGGGCAGTGGACAGGAGGGGGGGGGCAGTGGACAGGAGGGGGGGGCAGTGGACAGGAGGGAGGGGGCAGTGGACAGGAGGGGGGGGCAGTGGACAGGAGGGGGGGGGCAGTGGACAGGAGGGGGGGGGGCAGTGGACAGGAGGGGGGGGGGCAGTGGACAGGAGGGGGGGGGCAGTGGACAGGAGGGGGGGGCAGTGGACAGGAGGGGGGGGCAGTGGACAGGAGGGGGGGGGCAGTGGACAGGAGGGGGGGGCAGTGGACAGGAGGGGGGGGCAGTGGACAGGAGGGGGGGGGCAGTGGACAGGAGGGGGGGGGCAGTGGACAGGAGGGAGGGGGCAGTGGACAGGAGGGGGGGGGCAGTGGACAGGAGGGGGGGGCAGTGGACAGGAGGGGGGGCAGTGGACAGGAGGGGGGGCAGTGGACAGGAGGGGGGGGCAGTGGACAGGAGGGGGGGGCAGTGGACAGGAGGGGGGGCAGTGGACAGGAGGGGGGGGCAGTGGACAGGAGGGGGGGGCAGTGGACAGGAGGGGGGACAGGAGGGGGGGCGCAGTGGACAGGAGGGGGGACGCAGTGGACAGGAGGGGGGGGCAGTGGACAGGAGGGGGGGGCAGTGGACAGGAGGGGGGGGCAGTGGATAGGAGGGGGGGGCAGTGGACAGTGACACACACACACACACACACACACACACACACACCTCAGTTGATGCGCCCTTTCTCAGTTCCGTTTGGCGCCGGAGGTGGGGAGCGACACCTACCTGTACTTCCGGGCGCCGCCACCATCTGACTCGGCGCCGCGAGGGAGGAAGGGGGTCCGCCATCTTACGCGCCGCGTGGCAGCTGCGGGAAGCGAGGTGATTTGGAGCGGGGAGGGGGGAGAGGTGATTTGGAGCGGGGAGAGGTGATTTGGAGCGGGGAGAGGTGATTTGGAGCGGGGAGAGGTGATGCCGCTGGGGAGGGGGAAGAGGTGATGCCGCTGGGGAGAGGGAAGAGGTGATGCCGCTGGGGAGGGGGAAGAGGTGATGCCGCTGGGGAGGGGGAAGAGGTGATGCCGCTGGGGAGGGGGAAGAGGTGATGCCGCTGGGGAGGGGGAAGAGGTGATGCCGCTGGGGAGGGGGAAGAGGTGATGCCGCTGGGGAGGGGGAAGAGGTGATGCCGCTGGGGAGGGGGAAAAGGTGATTTGGAGAGGGGAGAGAGGTGTGTGTGTGTGTGTGTGTGTGTGTGTGTGTGTGTGTGTGTGTGTGTGTGTGTTTTATTTATTTTTTTGGACCTTTGGCCCGTCACTCCGCCTCAGGCCAATGAGAGGTGTGGGGGGCGGGCCAAGGGGGTGGTGTGAGTGTGTGAGGCCAATGAGAGGTGTGCGGGGGCGGGCGGGCCAAGGGACCAATGAGATTGCCGCTAGGGACACCGGACATCCAGCAGGCAGGCATGCATGCAGGCAGGCAGGCAGGCAAACATACAGTGCTTTCACTAATATAGTATAAGATTCAATGCATTATTGCTAACAGACACACGCTGATACACATATATACACACACCCCTACACCATGCGGGAATTGAACCCATGATCTTTCATATGCTGGTGCAATTCTCTAGCTGCTACACCACAGTATTGGTGTGATGAATCTGACTCTATAAACAAACGTAACATCTACTGCACAGTGCAGTCCATGGGTGATCAGGGTTCAATTCCCGCATGTGTATTATATAAAATGTATTCACTGTTGGGCTGTCATTGATCAGAGAAGGGTTATGTGACCCTCCTGCGCTCAAAAGTCAGTCAAATTGAAAGCTTGGGAGAGCGTATGTAAGCACCTCGGAGCCTGATGAAGTGGAGAGAGCTGCAGATGCCGGGTAAGTCCTCGCAGAACCGTTCTTCCTGATTGCGCCGACCATTTCGCGATCCTGGTTATAACGTGCTCATTATGTGGACCAAGAGCACCGCGTTATAACGGGATTCAGCTGTATTAAGGGTTTCATATTTTTTTTTTTCATTTACAAACCTACTTTACATCCCTATCATTAAAAAATATATATATATATATATATACACACACACACACACACACACACACACACACACACACACACACACACACACACACACACACACAGTTAGGTCCGGAAATAATTGGACACTGACAGAATTTTCATAATTTTGGCTCTGTACGCCACCACAATGGATTTGAAATGAAACAACTGAGATGCAATAGAAGTGTAGACTTTCAGCTTTAATTCAAGGGGTTGAACAAAAATATCGTATGAAACGTTTAGGAATTGCAACCATTTTCATACACAGTCCCCTTATTTCAGGGGCTCAAATGTAATTGGACAAATTAACACAATCATAAATAAAATGTTAATTTTTAATACTTTGTCGAGAATCCTTTGCAGGCAATGACTGAAGTCTGGAACGCATGGACATCACCAAACGCTGGGTTTCCTCCTTTGTGATGCTTTGCCAGGCCTTTACTGCAGCTGTCTTCAGTTGTTGTTTGTTCGTGAGTCTTTCTGCATTAAGTTTTGTCTTCAGCAAGTGAAATGCATGCTCGATCGGGTTGAGATCAGGTGATTGACTCGGCCATTGCAGAATATTTCACTTCTTTGCCTTAAAAACATCCTGGGTTTCTTTCGCAGTATGTTTTGGGTCATTGTCCATCTGTAAAGTGAAGCGCCGTCCAATCAACTTCACTGAATTTGGCTGAATCTGAGCAGACAATATATCCCTATACACTTCAGAATTCATCCGGCTGCTTCTGTCTTCGTTCACATCATCAAAAACCACTAGTGACCCAGTGCCATTGTAAACCATGCATGCCCATGCCATCACTGCCTCCACCGTGTTTTTCAGATGATGTGGTACACAGCAACTCTCTTTTTTAGATGTCCTCATTACACAGACTAATGGGGAGTTACATACTGATCTTTTTAGAAAGGATACATACAGAAATGCCATTTTAAGGGCAGATAACCATCATCCTCCTTCTCTTATTGATGCATTACCTTTTTCACAGAAAGTCCGGGTCTGCAAAATCACGAGCAGGAAGGATAATATTGAACCAGCTATTGGAGAACTACGTAGTAGATTCCTGGCTAGGGGATATCCTCCTGCTGTGTTAGACCGGGCACTGGATAAAGAGGTAAGTGCTACCAAAAATAAGAAGGAGGACAGGCTTGTATTTACCACTACGTACAGTCATAAGCGAAGCAGAGGAAAAGACCTCCCAGCCCGACGCTACAAGCCTGGTAGACAGCGTGTATCACGCGCAGGCTGTATTAACCCCCAGCACATCGGAGACCAACCATGTAGGAATAAGCACTGTAGCTGTGATGAATCCTTGATCACATTGAACGGGAAAACACTGGACACGATGGGCCCTTGGTCCCTCTAAGGATTCATTTTGCTGGGGGTTAATACAGCATGCGCGTGATACACGCTATCTACCAGGATTGTAACATTGGGCTGGGAGGTCTTTTCCTCTGCTTCGCATATTGCTGGTTTGGCCACGGCTGCTCAGCCTGGAATTAAGACTTTCATTATTGACATTATAAGAAGAGGCTTATACCCCGTGAATATGTATGTAATCACTTAATTGGTGATTTGAGAACTGGAGTGCTATCGTTATTTTTTTTTCTAACCATTTATTTATTTATTTTTTGTGGCATCTATTTATTCACATTTTTTCTTTCTGTGGAACATTTTTTTTTATTTCTCTGGAGTGAGTATTCGTGCTATTCCTATCCTGTGTGTTTTTTATTATGGAAGATTATGTAGAAGTGGAGGATGAGGAAGGGGTTACTGATACCTATGCCTTTAACTGTGGAGACACTCACCGTCAGAGGAGGGCAGAGTCAGTTTTTGATGAAGGTGCTAATTTCATCTGTGAAGAGCCTGCTGACTTAATTACCCACTTCCTTACATTGGAAAAACTGTTATCACAGGACATTAGGTATTGGTGGGACATTACCACTCTTGAGAACTATGCTAGAGTTAAAAGGATTCCGTGAGGCTTACGCTTGAAAAAGGTACCGTCCTTTGGCTTTATTAATAAAGATTTTGAGAATGACTGGAAAGCCATATTAGATCATTGCTCATTTAAGCTAATCAAATTGATCATTAAGTATAAGCTAAATTAAAAAAAAGAAAGTGAGAGCCAATGTGAAAGTCCTACAGGATAAATTGAAAGGTTGCAGAAAAATGGAGAATTTTATTAAATATGACCAAACACTTTTAAGCAACGTGGGTGCTATGGAAAAGTCTCTAATGATTAAGAAACAACAAAAGTTTGATAGGGACAAGATAGACTATGAGAAGCAGCAAGTTTATATATGGCAACGCTACACTACAAACGCACAAAAGCCACAACCAAAATCTGGTTCTAAATATCAGAATAATAAAAAACAAGGTGACTCCAAGAACCCGAATAAATCCATCCTAAAACGCCATGGAAACGCTTCCAGTTTTGAGTCAGATGGTTCTGACTATGAGAGTCGTTCACTAGGCATTTCCTTTTGTGATGATGATGATAATTGGCGAGTTAGATCTACCTCCCCTGAAACCGACTCTTCACAAAAATCTGTTATGATGCCCTCTCGGAAAGAAGATAAACCTTCATACTCCTTGTTTCAAAAGGAGTCAAAAAACGAAAGAGGACAAGGAGATCATCAAAGAAGAGAAGGGGGGAGGGGGATCCGGGGGATCGAGCAAAAGAAAGAAATATGCATAGGAGAAGTTGTGGATAATGTTATCAACATTTCACATAAGACTCTTACAGATGACCAGATTGCGGTTCTAAATAGAGGTTTAAATTTTGCCCCATACCAAGATTTTAATTTATTCAATACCATCATTGATCTCCAAAAATTAATTCGCAAATTGTCTCTTAAAAAATATTTTATTAGAAAAAAGGGACAACAGAGGTTCCACTATATTCCACTGATAGAGGTCTAGCTGAGAATGTTGATGGTATTGATGTTTCAATGGAGAATTTGGATTTGCATTCATTTCGTGAACAATGTGCTTTATCAGATCTTAGAGATCTTTATGATGAACAAAATCAGGATTTGGAGCCTGAGATCCCTTCCTCATTCAGCTTCTTTGGGCAATTACACTTAGGTCTTAAGAAGAAATC
This sequence comes from Ascaphus truei, assembly GCF_040206685.1. Taxonomy (NCBI): domain Eukaryota; kingdom Metazoa; phylum Chordata; class Amphibia; order Anura; family Ascaphidae; genus Ascaphus; species Ascaphus truei. Next base: position 24,656 of record NW_027457194.1, on the reverse strand, counting down.
AACCTTTTGCCCTCATATTTTTAACAATCATAATATTAAGACCTTTGAGAAGCTGGTTGAGAGGGATCTCAGGTTATTGGCTAGGGGTATTGTACCCCGGGGGGTTCCCTCTTTAAATAAAACGAATCTGTCAGATATTGACTTCCAGGAGATGATTGCCCTCAGGGAAGATAGGTCTATTACAATCAAAAAGGCTGATAAGGGAGGGGCCATTGTGGTGCCCTCTTCTTCAGATTATCAGGCAGAGGCACTTAGATTACTTGAGGATGTTGAATCTTATACAAAATTGACATGATCCCACATGTGAGTTTTTACACCTTTTGAAAGAGATTCTTGAAGAAGGAAAGGCCCTATTTGTACTTAACACAAAGGAATATGAGTTTCTCTACAATGCCTCACCTATTGTGCCCATCTTCCACCATCTCCCAAAGATCCATAAGTCACTTGTCCGCCCTCCTGGGCGGCCCATTGTGGCCAGTATTGGATCTTTGGGAGATGGGTTATCACGCTACATTGATGGTTTTTTACAGCCACTGGTAAAAAATCTGCCTTCTTTTCTGAGAGATTCTATGGATCTTTTATCCGCTATAAAAAATGTTATGATAGAAAAAATTAAACTAAACATATACTAAGCGCTTAGTAAACAATTATTTGGAAGTCTGACTCCTCCTCCCTGTCAGACTTCCAAATAATTGTTTACTAAGTCTTTAGATGCAGCTGTGCATGACCAGTCCATTAAGGCTTTTTCCTCATATTAGAGAGTCTACATACAGAAGGTCATTATTGCTCAGAGGGAAGAACGTAACATTTCTGAATACTTCACATCTGGAGTGGTCACCAGTCCTTCCAAGACATTGACCCCAAAACACATCTGCAACATTCATTAAGATCCAGCTTTGAACCCAATCATATTGGTCTGGCATGCATTAAAGCATCATTCGCACAAATCTGATTCCACCACCTCAGAGGACTTTGAGTACGATTGGATTCCGGACCAACAATCCTCACTACCAAGATCTTTGGACTTCATTTTTCTGTCAGGTTTATATACCAGATAGTGCGCCAAGGACTATTTCTGTTTTCTTTCGTTATTTATTTTATTTTTGTTTTTAAGATATAAAAAATGTTAGTTGGAAAAAGACTTTTAGATGGGTGACATTGGATGTGATGTCACTTTACTCAATCATAGATCACGAGCAAGGGATTCGAGCAGTGGAATTTTTTCTTGATGCTTCTACATTGTCCATTTCATTACGTGCCTTTCTTTTGGATTCTATTATGTTTCTGCTCACCCATAATTATTTTTCTTTTGATGCACAATTTTATCTTCAGACACGGGGTACTGCTATGGGGACGTCATTTGCCCCCTCTTATGCTAATTTGTTTGTGGGTCTTTGGGAATCCACACACATTTTCGGTGCTGATAATTCTTTTCGTCATCAGATTATTTTCTATAAACGGTATATTGACGATTTGATTATGATTTGGGATGGGGATTTATTATCACTGCATGCCTTTATTCATACACTTAATACTAATTCTTTAAATCTTAAATTTACTTATGAAGAACACATGAATCACATCAATTATTTAGACATTACTTTATTTATTGACACGACAGGCACTATTCAAACGGACATTTTTAGAAAGCCTCATTCACGTAATACTTTATTGGAAGCAGACAGCAGTCATTCTAAATCATTCATTCGAAGTATACCCAAGGCTGAATTCCTTCGACTAAGACGGCTTTGTTCAAATGACGATTTATTTGAGCATCAAGCAGAGGAATTAAAAACTCGATTTGCTCAAAGAAAATATAATCACACTGATATTGAAGCAGCATATCTGTGTGTCAAATCTACAAACAGGATCGATTTGTTATCGAACTCGTCTGTGAAGTTCAAGAAGAAACATGAATTGGATCGAGTGACGTCTGCTCTATTTGTCACCCAGTTTAGTCGCCAGGCTGAACAGATTCGTTCTATCATTTATAAACATTGGGGGACCCTCACTCTTGATAAGGACCTACATAGTTCAGTTAACCAGGGTCCAGCCATTACTTTTAGGAAATCCAAATCCTTATCTGACTATCTTTCTCCAAGATTGTTTGACTCTAAGAAGTCTAACAAATCTGTTTAAAATAAAAGGTTTTTTTAAATGTGGAAAATGTTGCGTTTGCTGCTATGCGAAACCAATTAAGTCTATTAAGACTATTTATTCTAAAAAGAACTATAGGATCCCATCCTTTATTAATTGTGACTCACAATTTGTCATATACTTTCTTACCTGTGGCTGTGGCCAAGGGTACGTGGGCTGCACTATACGCCCTGTTAAAAACAGAATCATGGAGCAAATACGTTCCATTAAAAGAAAAGATTTCATGTTACCAGTTTCAAAACATTTTACTGACTGTCCTTCAGGAGGTCTATCAAATGTTCATTTTTCTGCTGTAGAACTGGTGCCCATGCCCATGAGAGGGGGTGATAGATTAAAGCTCCTCAACCAGCGGGAGATGTTTTGGATCCATTCTTTGGATACATTATCCCCTGCAGGAATTAATACAGAATGGGATCTAGAAAAGGTGAAGGGAAACACAAAATGGATGTGCCCCCTAAAAGAATTCACTTAAATGCACACCATAACAGTGTAAAAATTAACTTTTAATAAATTTACTTAAAACATATATTACCAAAGTAATGTGTAATGTGAATTAAAAATATATTAAATCAACGCTATCAGGCAACCTTGTCGTCAGTTATAAGTTCATACTATCCCATTTAACCACTTAATAATGGTGGGATATGGAGGACACAGATTGCTAGGAGTCAGGGTGTTAACCCCTCTGGAGCAACGGTGAGACCCAATAATGGAAGTGTATAGATGTACACAAGTGAGTGGCCAATGGTTTAAATGTCCAGCTACCTTGCTAGATCAGCCAGCACTGCGCACTATAATGGAGACTTTAGTGTGTTAAAATAAGAGTGCTAGAGTGATAAAGCTGGCAAATGCAGTGATAATGGTAGTACATACACTGCTTGTCCGGGATGGGAAGGGAGCGAAGATAGCAGGGATACACCATGAAAATAAAAAATAAATGCATACAATAGTGTAATAAGTTCTTTTCAATCTGGATAAAACATGTATGTCTTGGCTCTATAGCAATGCCTACTTACAGTAGGTCAAAAGGTAAAAAGCATTGATCTACACAGCAGGTAGAAAGGTGTCAGGATCTTCAGGAACAACAGCCCAGGTTTACAGCATAAGAAATCAGCACCTCAGCTCAGACGTCAGTAGATGTGAGTGGATCAGAGACATGCAAAAGAAAGGCAGACCATAGTGTCGATCGTGCATAAAATTTATATAAACAAACAACAAATTTTAGGAATTGTACTCACATTGTGTACATAATCATAGTTCACATAAGGCTTTACTTGAGGCAAATGGAGTGCTGGTTCAGTGTGGAGCAGCTCACCGGGGATCTTCTCCTTAGACTCACAACAGACCGGGTGGGAGATGGCGTCTGACGTCACATCCGCTGTTGGGGTGACGGCATCCGGTCTTGGAGGCAAACGGTGGGGGAACTCAGCAACTCTGAAGCCTTCAGTAGAAAGAGCAGCTGCAGCAATGAAAGTGGCTCTACGCGTTTCGTCGTACTAGACAACTTCCTCAGGAGCATTCATTGAGGAGAAGATCCCCGGTGAGCTGCTCCACACTGAACCAGCACTCCATTTGCCTCAAGTAAAGCCTTATGTGAACTATGATTATGTACACAATGTGAGTACAATTCCTAAAATTTGTTGTTTGTTTATATAAATTTTATGCACGATCGACACTATGGTCTGCCTTTCTTTTGCATGTCTCTGATCCACTCACATCTACTGACGTCTGAGCTGAGGTGCTGATTTCTTATGCTGTAAACCTGGGCTGTTGTTCCTGAAGATCCTGACACCTTTCTACCTGCTGTGTAGATCAATGCTTTTTACCTTTTGACCTGCTGTAAGTAGGCATTGCTATAGAGCCAAGACATACATGTTTTATCCAGATTGAAAAGAACTTATTACACTATTGTATGCATTTATTTTTTATTTTTCATGGTGTATCCCTGCTATCTTCGCTCCCTTCCCATCCCGGACAAGCTACTATTGAAAGGAATCTGTACACATTCCTGGAAGGTTGAGAATTTGATCAGTGATCACCTTGACACATTTTATTTTGAATTTTAATTTTGTGCACTATTTTATCACAGATTGGGTGTGGTTAGCGCCGGTAACAAATCACTTTAAGTTCACTTAGTACATACACTGCAGCATAGACCTGCCAGACACGGCAGTGCTGTGCAAGGAAAGCAGGCACACTCACTATAAAATTAAAGGATTAAATAAATAAATAACTAATGGGATCAACACAGTTAGAGCCAGGAGACTGCTGACACTACATTAAAACAGCTCCAAGTAGGAGACTGACAACATTGCGCGTCCAACGCGCGTTTCCCTCCAGCAAAGGAGCTTCTTCAGGGACAAATTTTAAATCTAAAACATTTTTCATGAACATTTTGTATGAGTATTCTTGCTATGCTTCCGTCTCACGATGATAATAATGATTGTCTGTTTATTAAGTTATTTATTATTGTCATTTTTTTCTGCTTTCTAGTGATCAAATAAGATATATATTTATTAATGAATTCAATTGTCCTACATTTTCTTTTGGCATCTATTCTTCTTTATTATTTATTATTTGTTTTCCTTTTTCTAACTATATATTTACTTTTTTCTAGAATAATATTGTGTTTTACATATGTCCTTTAAACCATATCTATTGTGTCTAGGCGTTTGATGATATACCATTCATATGCCATCTTATGATATTAAAATTAACAAATCAATGGGTTAAATATACATTGAATATTCACTATAGATTTGGACATGTGTATGTTTATGTTTCCACAGTTGATATATATGTGTTATTGATATTTCTTTTGTATGTGATTGGTCTTTTTTATTAATTTTTTACCTGTTTATTCCCTCTATGTGGATCTCTTCCCTCTGAGCATTACGCCCCTTTCCTGTGTTTCATTTCACAGGGAATTTGTGTCCTGGGGGTTTGTGTTTACCTGGACACAGGTGGGCGGTGCTTTTGAGGGTGTAAACCATATAAGAGTTTGATTAAGACCAGTGAAACTACTCTTTGATAAAGCGCACCATGCGAGAGGTTTCTCTTTTTAATTAGTTATGTCCCAATAAATAATTTGTTATTTTTTCTATTAGCCTCCAGTTCTCGTTTTTTCATAGTTGTGATCCAAGTCTTTTCCTTCCTGCTTACTACGTACAGTCAAGCTGGTGGTTTTATTAAATCTACCAGTCTTAAACACTGGCATATTCTGCAAAATGATGATATATTATCTGAAAGTTGCTGTGTACCACCAATGGTGGCATTCAAAAGAGGGAGGAATCTGGCGGATAGCCTGATACATGCAGATAATGAGGGTAACTACAGAACTCCTCATTTTCTGGAGGGTGGCAGACCGGGTAACTTTAGATGCATGAGCTGCTCGGTCTGTAACAGTCTGACTACCGGTAGTCAATTCAGTCACCCCCCAAAGCGGGAGAATCATAAAAATTAAAAATAGACGCCCCACAGCGTGTGCTCCGCTGCTACAGAGACTGGAACAGTGAAAGACATTATTGCTTGGCACGGCGAATTGGCTGTACTGCTGTTCAGCTGAACTGGAGACCTCCTAAGTACTACCTTGAGGCTGAGGGCTGTACTAACAGCTAACCGATTGGAAGACCACCCAGGCCCTACCCCCGAGGCTGAGGGATTGAGAAGGAGAGAGCCACGACATCTCTATTGGCGTCCGTTGGTGCTTGGGTAACATTAACCCTGAAATGATTGTTTTTTCTATCTAAATGTACGCTTAATACTCACCTTTATTTTGTGGTTACTAATATAATTTTTAATGCACTATGAGCGTTGTGCGCTGTGTTTTTTTGTATTTCTGTTTGCTATTAGGGGGTATTTGAGCCATCCCTGGTGCCACAGCTGCAGACGTTCCATATACTCTACGTGTTTAAAGGTCACCTCTTTTTGTACATCACTATATCACCTCACTTTTATTGATTGTAGTAGCGCACTATATCTTTTCACATTTTCTCACTCCAGATAGGGAGACTTTCTTATTGAGACGTGAAGCATTCTGGATACATGCTTTAAATACCAGCAACGGTATGGGTCTTAATGAGCAACAGAATTTAAAATGCTTCCTTAATAGAAGGTAATTTTTTGTCTTTCTACAGGCATATTTGATCTTGCACCATCCATGGACTCTGCACTTACCTATTGGGAAAATTATCCTTTTTGTGTGGTTTTTTTCCCTTCCCTCCCTCCCCCTTCTCTCCCCCCCCCTCCCCCCTGGCTGTGTGTACCCATTTCTGACTAGGTATACACACTAGTATATTCTAAATACTGATGTACTGCATATTCTTATGTGGCATTTCACGGTAACTTTGCAGGATTATACTGATGTCATCAGCAGTATACAGTCACATGTTTTTAATAGTATATTGCTGTATTAGTTTTGTGCACATATGCTTTATGAATATTTTGGTGTGTGGTTTATTTACACTTTCAGGGTGATTTATAGGAGTGTGTCACTCCTCCCTGCTCTGACACTGATCCCATGGCGACGGATACATCTTTGTCCAGCCCTGTGAGTACAGTCTTGATTGGTGCACACCCCCCCTTCCCCCCGACGGGCGGGTCACGCTGACGTCATCATGGGGGAGTGTTCAGTCTGGGGAGAGGTGTGGCTGTGGCTGCATTCCTCCAAGACAGCTCTATGCTGTATTGCCAGGGATTTAGACCTAGACGTCTGACGTCACTAGGGGGCGCCATATGGTAGCTCTGACATCACTAGGGGGCGCCATATGGTAGCTCTGACGTCACTAGGGGGCGTCAACATCCTGGTTATGTGGCAGAGCGGGGAGAGTATCAGGGGGGTGGTATATATTGTGACTGTTTTCTTGTGTTTGGTAGCCTTCACCTTGAGAAAGGCAGTATTAGACTGCCGAAACGTTGGACTTTATGGCATATTAAACCTCCTTTGAGTAAGACCGTGTGCCTGCTTCTTCTTCTTTGTCCGGCTACAGGAAGGGTCAGGAGACAGGGAGGACAGAGGCAGGAGAAACCCATCTGACTCCGGCCTTGCCTGTCCCTACGAATACAAACATACAACCCCTCACTGAATAACATAGCCCTAATCCCATGTAATAATCCTGGGTGTAAACAAAATAATGGTTTTATGAATATTGTAATGGTTTATTAGGGACCTAGGAGGTGGCTTGTGGTGCTGTTATGTGTATTTTTGTTTATTGTGGGTAGTGGGGGTGGATGAACGGGGTATTGGCCCCAAGGATGGGTGTTTAGGCCTACCGGGTGGGGGGGGGGTAGCGGGAGGGGTTAACCCCTTCATTACCTTAGCGGTATTAACCACGAAGTTAAAGAAGAGGTTAAGTCATCCTGCAACCCCCTGGCAAGGCCTAAACACCCACCCAGGGCCAAATACCACCTTCACCCACCCCCGCTACCCACAATAAGCCTGGCACGGGTGTATAACCCCTTCATTGCCTTGGCGGTAATGAAGTTGCCTGTAAATGCATTTTTTATGCATCGGATTCATGCCGGGGGTCTCTGGTGCTGATATTAATGGATATCAGCTCTGGGACACATGCATGTTATTTTCATCGCAGCTTCACCCCACCTTCTTGCCAACTTTTGTGGCGGGACAATTTGGAGAAGAAACAGCAATTTTAAAGTGGCGATCAGCCGCAATAAGCTGATCAGGGCTTATAGAATTGAGCGTGTTTGAAAAACTGGCGATCAGTGCTGAAAAGTGGCTTATCACCGCGCGTCTGCCGATTTTATTTATTTATTTTCCGGCAAAAAAACCCCGGTTATTTTTGCTCTAATCGCCAGCTTCTCTGGGCTTTCTGAATCGCTGTAGGCTTTTTTGGCTATAAGCTGGTGATAAGTGGCTTATCGCTGCTTACTGCATGACGGCCTTAGGGAGGATTTGTTCCTGTAAAGTACACCTAGTTTGGCATAGGATTTGGATGTCAGGGTATCAATGTGCATCCCAAATGTTAAATGGGAGTTGAACTATATGCCCAGATATTTCAAACAAGTAACAGGGGCTAGGATGGTATCAGAGCTGGTTTTTATCTGAAGCTCTGTCATTGGCAGCTTTAGCAATTTAGCTCTGGTCCCAAATACCATTGTTACAGTCTTGTCAGTGTTTAAAATCAGTTTGTTTTGGGAAATCCAGTTTCAAGTCTCAAAAAATCAGATTGAAGTATGTGTTCAAGGTCAGAGAGGCGAGGGCTGCGTGCATATAGGATCAGATCCAAGGCCTCTCACAATAACCTGTTAGGAATATTATTTTCTCATCTATCCGACATAAGTATAAAATATACTCTACCAAGACCCCTAATACAGAGTTACCCACCTTATACGGGAGCAGCTGCCAGACGAGTACAGTAAATGTATCTTATTTCTTTTACCACTGGAGGGCAGCGTGGAGTTGCAAGGAGTGGCGCCCGTAAGGACGACGTGCCAGTTAGGCGGAAGGAGACGCGCACACACTTTTATGTGAAACGGATATTTTTGGGGAGGGATTTAGTAGTCTGAGTGAGAAAATTGATATTTTGTCACAATGGAAAAATGGAAAAATTAACCATTTAAATATGCACAGATTTTATCCCACGTTTGGAAATTAGGGATGTTGCCTAAAAGTCTGAGAATGCATTAAGTGCCACCCACGGGCTTTAATGAAGCAGCATTTGTGGGATAAAGGGAACAGCATCCTGTATAAAGGTATTTTGGGCTCGATATAAATAATTGAAGCCAAAAACTAATATTAAGTAAATTGAGAATGGAAAAATATTCAGCACAAACGTACAGAATGTGATATTCTGAGAGATCTTACAGATGTTATCAAATCCCACAATGAATATATAGAAAATGTCTGTATAGAACGAGTCAAACAAGAATATGCCAATAAAACGTTTAATTGGGAGATACAGGGGCCACAATTCAGGTCAGTTAGCTGGAAGAAGGGAAGCCGGTCAGCCAGAAGAGCAGGTCCTCCGGTCAGCCAGAAGAGCAGGTCAGCCGGTCAGCTCTGAGATCAGCATTACTTATATCCCCTAAACGTTGTCCCCTGCATGTAATGCGCAGAACAGCCTGCACTGCATATACTGTACATGAGATACTTAACCCTTTCTTTTCGCTCGACTCTAATCTGAATGATTTGCTAATTGGTTTGTAATTAGAGAGATATTTGTAGCAGAATCCCATGTATGTTCTTTTTACCTTTTTAGATACCGTTTTGTGTAATAAAAGATATGAGATCAGAGGGGCTTCCTGTTTGCACTCGTGTTTTGGCAGAAGTGTATATGTGACTCTATAAATCTCCCTCACACCCGGCTTGGCAGCGTGACACTAGTGCAATGACCTGGGGAAGAATCACTGAGCTGTTAGCAATAGATACAACGGATAGAAAAGACACTACACATAGGTTGGATTAAAGAGAGTATTTTATTGAAATAATGAATCTCTTTGCTGGTAGGGGCCTGCAGCACATTGCAGAGCAATATAGTAACACGCAGAGCAATGCACTGCAGGCCCCTCCGGCAGCAAAGGAGTGAAGACCAATGCAGGGTGTATAAAGATCTCACTGATAATTCATGCACAAAGGGCAATTTGTTGCTGTGATCCAGAGGAAGGCGAAACATAACCCCTGCTGTGCAATGGGGGAAAAAAATTCCTTCCTGACCCCATTAAATGGCGATCGGAGGGTCCCTGGATCACTGCGCAGTGAGATCAGATGGAGCAGCACAGATCAGCGTTGTTATACACAGGGGCACACTCAGTATATAGAGATGTGGGTGATGGGGCCCTTGTGCCCCTGTGTATAACTCACCTGCTCCCCCATCCACCTGCATATCTATCCCATTCACCCCTTTTCCTCCCGCATACCTCGCAGGGCCGGCCGGCCATTAGGCGGTCGCCTAGCGCGCAAAGGTCCTAGGGGCGCATTAATAATCATTATTATTTTTTTTCTTATTATTTCTAATTTATTTATCTTTTTTTTAAAATTATTATTCTTTTTTTTTATCCAGTATTTTGGCGCCCTTTTGTTTTTATTTTGCGTCGCGCTGGGGTGCGGTCGCACCCCCTGCAGTCCCGATAGCTACGCCACTGTTTATTTTATTATTTTATTTATCTTGTTATTTTTTATACAACTGGGGCACAAATTTTAAGTTTCGCCTCGGGCGCATGAAACCCGTGCTCCGGCCCTGCTCCTTGTTCTCTCTCACCCTCTCACGCCCAATATCCCTATCTCCCTCTAGTACCTGCCCCTCCCGCAGCCTTCCTGATCTTATCTGCCTCTCCTGCGGTCAAACCAACTTCTCAGGGCCCCTAGAATACCCCTGTATCTACGCCCTGGCTCCTCTGCTACCTGCTCCCGGCTTCTTCTCCGCCTAAAAAGGTGAAGCAGCAGATCTGTCCGCACCTCTCGTATTCTCCTACCTGCTCCTGGGGTCTTCTCCTCCGCCTAAAAAAGGTGAAGCAGCAGATCCGGCCACACCTGTCGTATGCTCCTTGGTCATCGTACACCACGTCTGCCTCCTCGGCCGCCTTGTAGCCCACCTCATTGTTCCACTTGACGCCCGCTTTTTCGTATGCCTCGTCGTCCGCCTCGTAGCCCGCCTCGTCGTCTGGTGGCACAAAGGGCACCACCTTCGTGCGTGTCCTGACCTGCAGGAGACATGAAGTGTTTGTAACCAGGGACAGTGATACTCTGTATCGCAAGAGCTCCTGTGCCACTTATACCCCCTCCGCAATACCACGTTATACCGCCCTCCACAGGGCAAATACCCGTTATACCCACCTCCCCAGGCCCAGTACCCAGTTATACAACCCTCCCAAGGCCCAGTACCCTGTTATACACCCCTCCCAAGGCCCAGTACCCTGTTATACGCCCCTCCCCAGGCCCAGTACCCTGTTATACACCCCTCCCCAGGCCCAGTACCCTGTTATACACCCCTCCCAAGGCCCAGTACCCTGTTATACACCCCTCCCCAGGCCCAGTACCTGTTATACCCACCTCACCAGGCCCAGTACCCGTTATACCCACCTCACCAGGCCCAGTACCCATTATGTACCCCTCCCCAGAAGGTCATATTTCTATTTATCAAAAATACATTGAGTAACCTCTGGTTTTCAGGCATGTCCTAGGGGAGTTATCACAGAGACACAGAAACGTCGCTGAGTTTGGTGAGTAACTCCCTTAACCTCTCAGCAGTTGAATTCCCCATTAGGCGCTTAACACGTTAAAAACAAGCGTTGCTATTTCTCTGCATGAAGTTGCAGGTAATTGGAAGAGTTACACTGTGACGACTATTTCATCACTCACCTTCTTCTCCCGAAACGGTCTTTTCTGTCTTATTTCCGGCTTCACATCGGATATCCATATCCATTCTTGGCCTCTGATCTGTATGCAAGACAATGCTTTAAGACAGGGTTGCGCAACCTTTTTCCCTGCTCCCCCCTCCCCCCTCCCCACCTTGTCTCCGACGTTCTGATGTAACGACGTCATGTGATATCACGTTGCTATGGCAATGCCACATCATGTGACGCCACGTTGCTGTCGCCAGAAGCCGCCGGAGACAAGGAAAGGGAACTTACAGAGGACTTGCGCGCGATTTCCGGCATTTAATTTAAATGCTGTGGGGAAGAGCGAGGGGCCACTGTAAGCGCCGAGCCCCTCCTCCCAAGAAAATGTCGCGCCCCTCGATTTGCACACCCCTGCTTTAAGAGATATTCTGGGACCCTCCAACTCCTCCATCGGACCCTTCCTCATACTCATATTGACTGACCTTGCAGTGCTCTGCCCTGACTTGCACTGACCTGCTATGATGCCTCTCAAAATACCATGCTAACTCATTCTGAACATACATGTGTCCTTTCTACATGTTACTCAGCTTGTATGGGCCACAGACAGCTTTCCCGGGGTCCAGGACTAGTTTCCACCGGGGACCCTCACCCATGGGTCGGCGACCTTGCGAGAACCCACCTCCCCCCCCCAACCTGTTTTCTCTTGCACTGCCATAGACTACAACATTTCGGCCTGCTGGTCTTTTTCAGGTAAAGTGGCTAAACCCACTAAATCCAGCAAAGAAAGGCCAGCAGCCAAAACATTGTAGTCTGTGGCACAATAAATTATCTTTTTTTATTCAAATCTGTGTGCCCTTTTCCATCAATCTTATTGTATACATTGGACGAAATGCCGGTCTTCCCTGAGACTAAGGGGCACTGGTAAAAGTATCACTAATTGTTTTTTTTGGTATGCAGCAAATCCCCATCATTTTTGCGTTCTCTTGCTCTGCCCCAATCTGACACACCACCTTGCTCTCTCACCCCCCTCTTACACTCCCCCATCACCCTTTCCTTCCCCAAAGGTTGTCCTTTAATCAGATCTTACCCAAATTGTCTCCATCTCCCTTGGAAATGTTCTGTCTTTAAGCTGTGTGGCTCCTCTTGATCAGAACTTTCTTAGCTGACCCCTTTAGGTTTCGGCTCCGAGGGTCTAAAAAATAAGCGACTCCGAAAAGATGTGAAATATGCACAAGGGTCCTAAAATATTTATCTAATGGGGCTCTGAGGGGGAGACTTAAATACTAGTTAATATAATCTATTTAACTAACAAATATGATCTATTAAACTAAGAAATATAATGTATCAAACTAAATAAATATCTATTAAACTAATAAATAGAATCTATTGTACTAAGAAATATAATCTATTCAACTAAATAAATATAATCTATTTAAAAACAATACAATAAAAAGCTGGAGAAATGATACGTCAACCAAGCCACAGATGTGATGCCAATGAGCGTTGAACTCCTTGCAGATCCACCGTCAGCTGGTTGTGGCAGAAAGTGGTGACATGCAGTAGAACAGAGTGGTTGAGCTGTAACCACGGCAGTCAGGTCAGAAATCAACACAATATTTTTTGAAATTTAGAATGAGAATGTTCAATATGTCACATTCTGGGCTCAGACCCTGAGCCCTGTCACATGTTAGCAGCTTGTGATAATAGAAGATATCCATATACTGGGATGTGATAAGAGACATGAAGGTCATTTTATACTGGGTCCCATAACCTGCTTTATATGAAGTATCATTTTACACTAATTAGTAGAGATGCTACATTTTGAAAAATAGCGCTTTTGGCGACATTGTTCATTTTCTCTACAAATGATAAATGAAAAAGTTGGATAAAACGTTATGTGTGTGTGCGCGTGCAATATATATATATATATACACATATACATACATACACATATAGTATGTTTATATATATATATCATACTATATGTATATATATTGTCTGTTTTATACACACATACACGTGTGTGTATATGTATGTGTGTGTGTGTGTGTATATATGTGTGTGCGTGTGTATATATATGGTATAACCCAGAGGTGCGCAAAGTGGAGGGCGGGAGATTTTTCGGGGGGGGGGGGAGGCGCACGGGCGGTTGCAGAGGCCCCGCGCACTTCCTCGAGGCATTAAAATTAAATGCCGGGGGATCGCGTGAGGCCTCTGCAATGCTATTACTTACCTTGACTCTGCCGGCGTCACTCGTGTCCATGGCAACGCGGTGTTAAATTACGCCGCGGGGTCATGTGACGTCACCCTCGTCAAATGCCGCTGCCGGTCACGTGACGCCGCATCAAGGTAAAGGAGGGGGTGGGGGCGCGAGCTCCCCTGGTATAACCAATAAATAATATAGCTGATATAGCAATTTGGTTGTGGCTAGAGAAAGATTATAGTGGAAGTGAGAATTAGTGGCCAGAATTAATAACTAAAAAGTAGCTGTAATAAAATAATAATAAACACTATGCCTAAACACAATAACAGTCCAGAAACTTAGCTCTAATAGCTATGTTATAACTCAATCATAAAAGGATCCAATTCGGGCATCCTCTGGAGTCCTGGCAGCTCTCTTCGGGGAAACAACCACCTCCTCGATAGATACCTAAACAAAAAAAAAGAAGAGAAAGCGCCCGCTCCATGTGTAAATTCGGTTTAACAATTTCATTTCCTGGACAAGATAAAAATAACAAACTCACAAACATCCGTTTGGTAAAAGCGTTGTATGAGACAGGCTCGTGCTCCGTGGTAATCCGGTGGTCAATCCGGTGGTCAATCCGCAGCTCCAGACTTTGGACGATGACCGGGAAACTCGATAGGCTGCGCCCCTTGCAGTGTGGTCCTCCGGCAATCTGTAGTATGCAGTTGTGATTCCACTCTGTAATTCCGGTGTCTCGCCTTGTTCGCGTACCAACTTCCCTTCCGGCGTCAAGACGGATAGTGTGGCAATAGCAACGAGAAGAATGTACCTACGTGTTTCTTCAGCACACGGCTGATTTCATCAGAGGATAATGCTACAACTCAGTCGTAATGGTTTTATAGTCCTACAGTCCAATTGGTAATGGCATAATAGATCACATATGTTACTGATTTTAGATAATAATAGATTCTTGTATGACACACACACACGAACACATATACATATATATATATATAT
>NW_027457194.1:0-5000 GCF_040206685.1 Ascaphus truei | reverse complement strand
TTGGATCAGAGCTGCTTGTGTGTAGAGGTATATGTGCATGCTTGGATCAGAGCTGCTTGTGTGGAGAGGTATATGTGCATGCTTGGATCAGAGCTGCTTGTGTGTGTAGAGGTATAGGTGCATGCTTGGATCAGAGCTGCTTGTGTGTAGAGGGTATATGTGCATGCTTGGATCAGAGCTGCTTGTGTGTAGAGGTATATGTGTATGCTTGGATCAGAGCTGCTTGTGTGTAGAGGTATATGTGCATGCTTGGATCAGAGCTGCTTGTGTGTAGAGGTATATGTGCATGCTTGGATCAGAGCTGCTTGTGTGTAGAGGTATATGTGCATGCTTGGATCAGAGCTGCTTGTGTGTAGAGGTATATGCGCATGCTTGGATCAGAGCTGCTTGTGTGGAGAGGTATATGCGCATGATTGGATCAGAGCTGCTTGTGTGTAGAGGTATATGCGCATGCTTGGATCAGAGCTGCTTGTGTGTAGAGGTATATGTGCATGATTGGATCAGAGCTGCTTGTGTGGAGAGGTATATGTGCATGCTTGGATCAGAGCTGGAGTGTGTGTAGAGGTATATGTGCATGCTTGGATCAGAGCTGCTTGTGTGTAGAGGTATATGTGCATGCTTGGATCAGAGCTGCTTGTGTGTAGAGGTATATGTGCATGCTTGGATCAGAGCTGCTTGTGTGTAGAGGTATATGTGCATGATTGGATCAGAGCTGCTTGTGTGGAGAGGTATATGTGCCATGCGTGGATCAGAGCTGCAGTGTGTGTAGAGGTATATGTGCATGCTTGGATCAGAGCTGCAGTGTGTGGAGAGGTATATGTGCATGCTTGGATCAGAGCTGCTTGTGTGGAGAGGTATATGTGCATGCTTGGATCAGAGTTGCAGTGTGTGTAGAGGTATATGTGCATGCTTGGATCAGAGCTGCTTGTGTGTAGAGGTATATGTGCATGCTTGGATCAGAGCTGCTTGTGTGTAGAGGTATATGTGCATGCTTGGATCAGAGTTGCAGTGTGTGTAGAGGTATATGTGCATGCTTGATCAGAGCTGCTTGTGTGTAGAGGTATATGTGCATGCTTGGATCAGAGCTGCTTGTGTGTAGAGGTATATGTGCATGCTTGGATCAGAGCTGCTTGTGTGTAGAGGTATATGTGCATGCTTGGATCAGAGCTGCAGTGTGTGTAGAGGTATATGTGCATGCTTGGATCAGAGCTGCTTGTGTGTAGAGGTATATGTGCATGCTTGGATCAGAGCTGCTTGTGTGTAGAGGTATATGTGCATGCTTGGATCAGAGCTGCTTGTGTGTAGAGGTATATGTGCATGCTTGGATCAGAGCTGCTTGTGTGTAGAGGTATATGTGCATGCTTGGATCAGAGCTGCTTGTGTGTAGAGGTATATGTGCATGCTTGGATCAGAGCTGCTTGTGTGGAGAGGTATATGTGCATGCTTGGATCAGAGCTGCTTGTGTGTAGAGGTATATGTGCATGCTTGGATCAGAGCTGCTTGTGTGTGTAGAGGTATATGTGCATGCTTGGATCAGAGCTGCTTGTGTGTAGAGGTATATGTGCATGCTTGGATCAGAGCTGCTTGTGTGTGTAGAGGTATATGTGCATGCTTGGATCAGAGCTGCAGTGTGTGTAGAGGTATATGTGCATGCTTGGATCAGAGCTGCTTGTGTGTAGAGGTATACAGTATGTGCATGCTTGGATCAGAGCTGCTTGTGCTGGTGATTACTTTTGCTGTTCTTTGCCTCACGGAATACATGTTTGGTAGATGTGAGTCCCCCTCCTCTTTTATCAATTTTTCTTCCCTTGTTTTTAACCCACAGTAATACATTTGTATTGTTATCACTTTCTTGGCATGCCCGTGTGCTTCTTCATAAGGATGCTTTTTTCGTTGTAATACATCTCCATTATCCTTTAGCACCACTGTCCATTGTTATTATATCATAAATCAAGACAGTTTCTGGGCAACAGTGACGCACTGTGTTGATGCGGTATACTTTGTGTCACATATATATATATATATATATATATATATATATATATAATCAAAAAATAAATAGACTATACCGTTCTGTGGCTAACGAAATGCTTTTATTTGTGCGAGCTTTCGAGATACGCTGATCTCTTCTTCTGGCGGTGTTACAATGAATGAAGCAAGCAAAGGGTATACTTAAAAACAGTGTCTCTTGGAATGTTATCTGTGCTTGTCTCTTCCCCCCCCCTTGTGTGAATGTGATTTATGGCTAGAGGTGTTAAATGGTTCCTGAAAGTTAGTGATGTAAGAGTGTGTGTGTGTGTGTGTGTGTGTGTGGTGTATCTGTGTGAATATAAATGAATGGAGAGCCCACAGTTTATACAGTGCTTTACAAAAGGTGTGTGTGTGGAGTGGGAGTTAATATAAATTGTGTGGGTAGGTGTGGAAATGTGAGAGATTGTAGCAAAACTAAAAGTGTGTGTAGATACTATGTGGTCCCTATTGGTGTATAGGGATGGAAAAACAAGGAGTATTTGTATGTGTAAGAGACAGCTGTGTGTGCATACATATAGCACAGTATGTACAGACATGGCCTTTAGCGCTCATGGGAAGAGAGTTCACTTGTGTCAGTAATGACTCATAAAATTTCGATCTCTGTTTAGGCCACCGCTAAGTGTCCCGAACAGTTGCATATATTTCTATTCGTGCAACCATCTCTATTTCGGTGTTTTAAGATTAACTTTGAGTATGGCAACCCCCAGATCGTCCATCTTATGGACAGAGTCAGAGAAATGTTCGCCGACAGGACTGTCTCTTGTTCCGCGTGTGATGCTGTGCGATGCAGGTTCATTCTCTTGTTTAGCCCCTGCCCCGTCTCACCTATGTAGTAGCAGCCCCCTGGACATTTCATGCACATGATGAGGAACACGACATTGCTGGAGGAACAGGTGAACCTTCCTCTGATTTTGTATTCCCGATTCCTGTGTGGTATTTGTATTGTGTCCGCTGTGTAGAGTATTGCGCAGGTTTTGCATCTTGCGTCCTGGCCTGGCATATATATAATTATATATATATATATTCCACAGAAGCAGCCGGCACTCCAGTTGCATGTAGAAAAAATTGGGTGCTTGTCCCATAAAGCAATAATAAACCACACGATTCCGTTTGAAGCACGAGATCAGGAGACAGCACTCTGGTAAGTTTGATCACAAGTTTTTGTACTGAAAAAGACACATAAACCGACGTGTCACGACAGGTCACTCTGCGCGTATTCTGACAGGCCGAGATGGCGTTTGCAGGGAGCTCGGGCGGTGGTAACATCTCTGCGGTGGCGCGGTCCGGATCCCAATACGTTCGCCGCGGAACCCGCTCTGGGCTTCAGTGTAAATCTCCGTCTCCCCCTGTCAGCCTCAGGCAGCTGTTTAGCTATATTTTTAGCCAATCCAGGATTCCTTTATCCCGTTTTATTGAACACTGTCTTCCTTTTTATTATTTTATATACCGTTTGTCATGTTGTTTATAGATTTAGTTTCATTTAGTTATATTTGATTATTCATGTGGTTTGTGTTCATTGTAACCGAACCCGGATCTGTGACGCATATGTACTGAGGTGGGGTTGGATCCCCTCGGTTATTTCTTGTTTTATTAATAAATAATTTACTATATTTTAATCTCTGGTGCGCATTGTGTGCATTTTTCTTCTTGTCTGCACAGTGCTTCAGATTCTGCATCTGAAAAAATGCCGGTGGATCGGGATGTGAGGTAGGGAAGTGACGTCCGCGCCGGAACGTTATTGCCACGCCTCCAAATATTCATTGCCACGCCCCCAAATCGCGCCCGCTGCATACCCTGCAAAGCCATTAAAAAGCTCAGGCTTCAGCAAGTGTATTGCAGCGTGTGTGCGCCTTCCCTCCTTCTGAAATACTATAGACCAGGCCTGCACAACTCGTAAAGCGAGAAGGGCCAAAATGCTCCAAGGAAAAAAAATTTGGGCCGCACGGGTAAAATCATCATCATCATCTCTCCTCCAGCACCTCTCATCATCATCCTCATATCTCCCCCAGAACCCCTCACTATCAACCTTTGCGATACTCCCCATCTATCTCTCATACCCCCATCTCTCCCCCTCACCCACACATAATACTCCCTCTCCACAAACACACAATACCCCACTGCACACCACACACATCCCACGCCCCCTGCACCTCACATCCTTCTACCCCCCTGCACCTCCAATCACCCCCCCCCCCCGCAACTCCAATCACCCCCCCCTGCACCTCCAATCACCCCTGCACCTCACACCCCTGCACCTCACCTCCCTTGCACCTCACCTCCCTTGCACCTCACATCACCCCCGGGACCACGGGGAATCGCTGCCATTTTTTTTTTGTTAAAGTTTTTTTTTATTGAACACTGTCTTCCTTTTTATTATTTTATATACCGTTTGTCATGTTGTTTATAGATTTAGTTTCATTTAGTTATATTTGATTATTCATGTGGTTTGTGTTCATTGTAACCGAACCCGGATCTGTGACGCATATGTACTGAGGTGGGGTTGGATCCCCTCGGTTATTTCTTGTTTTATTAATAAATAATTTACTATATTTTAATCTCTGGTGCGCATTGTGTGCATTTTTCTTCTTGTCTGCACAGTGCTTCAGATGCAGCATCTGAAAAAATGCCGGTGGATCGGGATGTGAGGTAGGGAAGTGACGTCCGCGCCGGAACGTTATTGCCACGCCTCCAAATATTCATTGCCACGCCCCCAAACCGCGCCCGCTGCATACCCTGCAAAGCCATTAAAAAGCTCAGGCTTCAGCAAGTGTATTGCAGCGTGTGTGCGCCTTCCCTCCGTCTGAAATACTATAGACCAGGCCTGCACAACTCGTAAAGCGAGAAGGGCCAAAATGCTCCAAGGAAAAAAAATTTGGGCCGCACGGGTAAAATCATCATCATCATCTCTCCTCCAGCACCTCTCATCATCATCCTCATATCTCCCCCAGAACCCCTCACTATCAACCTTT
>NW_027457193.1:160000-161849 GCF_040206685.1 Ascaphus truei | reverse complement strand
TGTATATTGGTTCATCATGTGTGTGTATATACTGTGTGTGTGTATATATATATGCTCGACAAATAATGATAACCTGTCGCCCGTTGCGAGTGGATTTAGGCAGCTGGCGACCCGTGCTGCAGCTCAATGAATTCCCTTGCTCGTGCCAATTTTTTTTTTTTTTAAATAAATAAATATATAATCCCCCTCCCTGATTGGGTTAAAAAAAAAGTTTAAAAAAATGGCGGCAAATCGTGTGGTCCCGGCGCGCGTGCACAGGGCAAGCAGAGTGTCCTGCCATTTGCGCTGCCTGTTCCCCCCAGCAACCCAGAATCCCCCGCATCCCTCCCCCCCCACTCCCCACGTGGGACGGAGGGGGAAGCCCGACCCAAAGCCCCGCGCGCAACCCAGCCCCCCCCCCCTCCGCTCCCCAAGTGGACGGAGGGGGAAGCCCAAACCAAGCCCCGCGCGCAACCCAGCCCCCCCCCCTCCGCTCCCCAAGTGGGACGGAGGGGGAAGCCCAAAACAAGCGCCGCGCGCAACCCAGCCCCCCCCCCCCTCCGCTCCCCAAGTGGGACGGAGGGGGAAGCCCAAACCAAGCCCCGCACGCAACCCAGCCCCCCCCCCTCCGCTCCCCAAGTGGGACGGAGGGGGAAGCCCAAAACTAGCGCCGCGCGCGATCCAGCCCCCACACCCTCCCCCCTCCGCTCCCCACGTGGGACGGAGGGGGAAGCCCAAAACAAGCACGCGATCCAGCCCCCCTGCACCCTCCGCTCCCCACGTGGGACGGAGGGGGAAGTGCCAACCCAGCTTCCCCCTGTGCGCGCCTCCTGCGCCAGTCCACCTCCTGCCCATGATCTCCCCCTAATCACATGCCCCCGATCCTCGCTTGCTGCCCGGGGGTGTCCGGGGAGCGTGCTGCGGCGTCGGCCGCTTCTGGGGGGGGGGGGGACCTGGGGGGACTTGCTGCTGCTGAGGCCCACGCTGCGCTGTGTGTCCCATGTCTTGGAGAGGGCCCACTGCCGTGCGGAGACCCCACTGCTGCCACGTGTGACCCGGTGAGTGTTTGAGTGACAGACTGAGTGTCTGTGAGTGTGTCTGTGTGTCTGTGAGTGTGCCTGTGAGTGTCCCTGTGTGTCTGTGAGTGTGCCTGTGTGTCTGTCAGTGTGCCTGTGTGCCTGTGTGTTTGTCAGTGTGCCTGTGTGTCAGTGTGCCTGTGTGTCTGTCAGTGTGCCTGTGTGTCTGTCAGTGTGCCTGTGTGTCTGTGAGTGTGCCTGTGTGTCTGTGAGTGTGCCTGTGTGTCTGTGTGTCTGTCAGTGTGCCTGTGTGTCTGTCAGTGTGCCTGTGTGTCTGTCAGTGTGCCTGTGTGTCTGTGAGTGTGCCTGTGTGTCTGTGAGTGTGCCTGTGTGTCTGTGAGTGTGCCTGTCAGTGTGCCTGTGTGTGTGTGTGTCTGTCAGTGTGCCTGTGTGTCTGTGAGTGTGCCTGTGAGTGTGCCTGTGTGTCTGTCAGTGTGCCTGTGTGTCTGTCAGTGTGCCTGTGTGTCTGTCAGTGTGCCTGTGTGTCTGTCAGTGTGCCTGTGTGTCTGTCAGTGTGCCTGTGTGTCTGTGAGTGTGCCTGTGTGTCTGTGAGTGTGCCTGTTTGTCTGTCTGTGAGTGTGCCTGTCAGTGTGCCTGTGTGTGTGTGTGTCTGTCAGTGTGCCTGTGTGTGTGTGAGTGTGCCTGTGTGCCTGTGAGTGTGCCTGTGTGTCTGTCAGTGTGCCTGTGTGTCTGTCAGTGTGCCTGTGTGTCTGTCAGTGTGCCTGTGTGTCTATCAGTGTGCCTGTGTGTCTGTGAGTGTGCCTGTCAGTGTGCCTGTGTGTGTGTGTGTGTCT